>NW_003456417.1:489963-492414 GCF_000151425.1 Trichophyton rubrum CBS 118892 | reverse complement strand
TCGCTATTACAGGAGAAGCCTCTCGAATTTAGGGGATGTTCGCTCTATTTGACGTTTGACGAGGGATACCTGATAGTCAGTGTTGGATTTGGTAAGAATAATAGTTATCACTAGTCACTAACACTGCGTAGAAGTGTCAATTCATGCTGGTGGTTGACGGGTCACCACCCTACCCCGGCTGGTATATAAAATACTATAACTAGTTAGTGAATATACTTAACTATATAGAGAGCATATAATTCTATTCTCAAAACGATATATTATATAAATCTACTTTATTATCTACTAAGAAGGCTTTTTGATACCGATGGGAATATTCACAACTAGTTAAAAAAAGGGTGCATTTGCCTAGGTATAACTAACGAATAACTGCTAAGGATAGACGCAGGTATTGCGTACACAGGGATTGTTTACAGGACTCCATTGGCTCTGGTATGCTAAGACATGACGGATGTATCCTCCCATCGTGGCCCATCTAAGAAAAATAGAGAGCTGATCTTCCTTCAGAAAAGAACTGGTTATAGGTGAAAGAAAGAGGAGAACCTCTGAGCAGTAGCGGCATTATATCCTGAGCTTTATAGCCGCGACTTGATAACTTCGGGATCATGGCTCATGATGGAGGCAAGTTTACGGCTTGTGACATCTGTGATGGCCATGTTGGTTATCATGGGGTTGACGCCGCTGGCACTTGGGAAGACGGAGGCATCAGCGACGTAAAGACCGGAAGTGCCCCAGACCATGCCAGTAGGGTCAACGACGCTTGTCTTTGGGGAAATTCCCATGCGACATGTACCCATTTGATGGGCACTTGCGAACATAGACTGTTCCGTCGGCAGAGGGACACCCGTACGAAGTTTCTTGATCCATTCCTGGAATGCGGCATTGTTGACACCCTCATCCGCTGCATCAGAAGATGTCTCCGGACGGGTGAAAGTCGGGATAGCCAACGATGAAGATCTTATCTCTCTGGCACCGGAGACGTATGCGATTTTTGCGGCGCCGATGATGCCCTCCAGGATGTGCTTGCGGTCAAAGGCAGAAGGGGTATACTCGATGCGGCATCTTCCGTCATTGGGGTCAGGGTATACTCTTCCGGTGTCTCGATCGCGGGTCAGACTGATAAAACCTGCCATTCGGCGAGCGTTGGCGGCGAAGGTCTTGTAGTCGAGGCCATTTTCCCATGCCATCAGGGGAAGGAAGAAGTTTGGAAGCATGACGACTGCCTCAATCTTTGAGCCGTGGCCACAGCCGTCGAGGTTCTCGAAGTCACTAACAAGGGATGTCAAAATGGAGCCCTCCCATGGCCGAGTTTCATGATCGAACATGGCAGAGATAATGATAACTGTGGTATAGTTAGAAAAATGTACAGAAGACTATTTTTTAGATGAGATGGGAGACATGTACCTGGGTGAAGGTGAAGGTTGCGGCCTATCTGCGGGTTCTTGAGTCCGCTACGGAGAAGCAGCAGAGGACTCTCAAGCGTTCCACATGAAACCACAACCTTCTTCGCCTTGATGACGACCTTTCGGGTTATGGCCGGTTTACCATGGGTTGCTCCAGAGGCATCTCGAGAAGTCCACGTCCCTCGAACACCGATGGCAACCTTTTTGCCCTTGACCAGTTTCCTACCAAAGAGCACCTTTTCAGCCTTGAAGCCTTCGATAAAGGTAGCTCCAGCTCTTGCTGCATCGGCCAAGAAAGTAACGGCGGGCCCCTGTTTGATACCGGCGGCACATCCCAAGGCGCAGTATCCGCAGGCGTGCTTCTGATGGCCTGTGTTTTGGGGTACGGCTTTGGCAGAGTATCCAAGCTTGCGAGCACCCTCCATCAGCACGCTGTTTCCATGGTTTTGCTGGATGAAGTCAGTGGAGACACCCATGTAGTCACAGACTCGGTCAAGGGAGGTCTGGTAGGCAGAAGACGTGAATAGAGGCAAGCCAGAGTTAGCCCATTCCTCCCGTACCATCGACTGGGTCTGCAGCGACGCCGACCAGTTGATAGTACCGCCTCCGCCCCAAGTCGAACCAGAGACGACGCCTATCGAACCATCGTCCGACAGCTCTGCTCCACCGTTGCTGAATAAATGGAAAGCACCTTCACAGCCGGACATGGGGTAGTGGTCATTAGGGAAGAAGTAAGACTTCTCTACCACGATGACTCGATGGCCAGCCTCTGCGAGATTCTTCGCAGCCACGCCGGCACCACAGCCGCTGCCAACAATGATAACGTCCGTCTCGATGATCTCGGGTCCATCTCCGGCCGGAAACTGGAGGAAGGAATAGGGAAAGCTTTCCGACGTGGCTCCATGGACGGGGACGTTAGGAAAGCCGAGAACGAGAGGCAGAGACGGGCTAGATCCGACCCAGGACTTCTTGGTGAGGGCGACAAGCGCCCGGTGAGCAGCACGCAGCATAGGCAGATAGGAGGACCTCCAGGAAGACAGAATCTGCC
>NW_003456417.1:486439-488890 GCF_000151425.1 Trichophyton rubrum CBS 118892 | reverse complement strand
GTCGTCGTGGAGCCGACCGTCAAGCAAGCCGAGAAGATGGGATGCAACGCGCCTGCCTGTGATCCCAGCTAAGCCGTTGCTCCTCGGGCTCCCTCATACGTGTATACGGAGTATACGGAGTAACTAATCCGCGAGGTTAGTTAGACAGCTGGCTGAGCAGCCATTTTCGCCCTCGGCCCAGCCACATGCTGCATCTCCATCGTTGATTAACTAGTTATTATTAACTACGGAAGACATGTCCCCAAGCACGCTGTCCCTTCCAGAACATCATCAGGCAACATCTGATTAAAATGATATACAAAAGAAACCAAGATGGCTCTTCAGTCGAGTTCGCTCTTCTCCTTAATCACTTCTCAAATTTGACCCCTTAAAGAGGAGGATTATGATGATGACTCAGCAATTGGCGCACGTGATTATATCAATAAATGGCTAACCTAAAATAGTCTAGCTCCTGCTTACACATCACTGACCCTGTCGTTGCGTATGTAAGCAAGTCACTAGGCTTAAAGAGGCTAGCCGGTAACCTTTCTCGCCGCCAAAGTTGCTCCTTCAGTTTCATCTACTGTTGATTAGTTTTCATCTACTTGCAAAGTCGCTGAGCAACGACAGGATGCACTTGGAATGCCTCGAATATCCAAGTCCAAGGCTGGGTGAGACGTCTCGGGATTGTACGCTGCTTCACCTTTTCCTCGGACGACCCTGCAATCCAGATGTCTCCGATGAAGAACGGCGATCTTCATGCATCGACGGCTTACACATATGGTACATGAATCCATGAATGTCGCGTCACATCATTGCTGATATCCCCCTTGGCTAACTTATTACTGGCCTATCCGTTAAGCTCAGTGATTCTGGCGAATCAGCGGTGTCTCTCGGTTGAGACCCGAACGGCTCCGACGGCCTTGGTTTTTCAGTCATGAAATGATATTGGGCAATTTAGCGCCGTCATGTTTGTTGGAGATCGAGACTGGCCAAGGTTGCAAGGTTGGAGGACGTGTACACTCGGCCGCGGCGAGACAGTCTCCGCTCAACGACCAGCACCTGGCTTGGCCAGGTCATTGAGAAATGCTGGACCCAAGGAATTACGTCCGCCGAAGACCTCGCTGCGAAGCCGGACAAGGAGAAGGGCAGCGAACTCATGGTATCCTTCTATGTCTCCATACAAGTATCCATGCATAACCCTAAGGGCCCAAGAAGGCTGACTCGCAGACAATGCCTGAGCATGTGGCATCCTGATCCTTCGATACCTCTACTCTATCTCCTGCTTGCTCACCCAAGGCGTGAGCGAAGACCTTATGTAGCAACGGCATGACTTAAGCAAAGGCCCAGGCTTCAACTACTATGACAAGCTACCAATCATGCTGTTCTCTATGAGCTTGCTAGGATTAACTAATAAACTTGCTACGACTGCAGAGTACGGTGGAAAGGTACGAGTTAAGTGGTCAACCCGTGGAGAACATCAACAAAATAAATAAAATGAAATAAAAAGTGGTAGACACTCTCTACCCTGCCCCATGTCCTACTGTCTTGCAGGTTTGCGCCGTCTATGGCGTTGTTGGCTTCATACGCGAGTAGGTCCAGTCGACGAGTTTCAATTTGCATTCCACTGGAGCCAGTTACGAATCAGGGCCATCCCTTTGACATACACGCGAGAGAAAGACGAAGCGTTGACACAACTCGCTGTCGCAGCCCTGGAGATGATCCTCTTAAGCATAACACATAACACCATCGCGTAGCCAATATCAATTATTATCAATATCAACATGAAGATATGTCATGATAGCCAGAGTCAGCGTAAGTTCGCCTCGTGGCTTGGCAAGGGCTTTTTTGTTTCCCCTCCAAAAATTTACAGTTTTTTTTTTTTTTTTTTTTTTCCCTCCCTCCCTCTTTGCCCATCGCGGGGGATTTTCAATTTTTGCTCTTCTTCTTCTTCTCTCTTCAGCTTCAGCGTCACCCTCGACTTCAACGCCTGCTTCGATTCCAGCTTCTTTGCGCCAGCAACTCCTCGACCCTTCTCAACCAGCCCTCCGTCGTCTTCTCCGCCATCATGATTATCTTCAAGGTAAGCGACCCCGCGGTCTCTCTAGGCGCAGAGTGGGATCTGACACAGGACAGGATATCATCACCGATGACGAGCTCATCTCGGACGCCTACAAGATGCAAGACAAGGGCGTCATCTACGAGGTCGACGCAAAGCGAGTCACCAAGGGCGCTGACAACATCCGTACGGCTCCCTTATTCACCTCCTTCGCTTTGTGTTTAGGTGTGGTGGCTAACCGGGGAGTAACACTTGTTCATAGAGCTCGAGGGAGCCAACCCTTCCGCCGAAGAGGCCGACGAAGGCACGGAGGATACTAGCACGACCGTCATCGACGTCGCCGACTCCTTCAGACTCAGCCCCGTTGAATTCGACAAGAAGGCCTACACCTCTGCCGTCAAAAGTACCTCTCC
>NW_003456417.1:324936-483656 GCF_000151425.1 Trichophyton rubrum CBS 118892 | reverse complement strand
CTTTTGCCTGCCAAGGTCTTGTCGTAATACTACCTGTAGTTGTGTTTTCTATTCTTTACTACCCACCCATAGCCAAAATAGTAGAAGCATCGTGCTAGACGATATTGGTTGATAACACTTCCAAAGAACAATTATTTTAGTTCCTGCAGGTGTAAATAAATTATCCGGCTGATTGGGCTGGCCTATAGCGAGAATCCATGGGAGATCAAAAGTATGCAAACACCTCAGCAAGAAAGGCCAAAATTCCAAATTCCACAGGCAAAATCAACCCATCGCCAAATACGCAATAATATCAACAACCAACAGCCATCAGCCTCCACATCTGACTTCCAACCCAAAGTATCGACTGCTTCCTATCTCTCTCTGACTCGATACACCACCGCCTTACACCATGTCTCACGCGCGAGTCGAAGAAGTCTCCGACTCTGACCCGGACGACATGGACCCGTCGGATTTCGACCCAGCCAAAGACTCAATCATATACCACAAGGACATGGAGGGCCCCTCTGCCAGCAGAAGTAATAGTAGCAGTACAATGCCTCTTCGTCCTCCAGCTCGCCTAGCCGCCGCCTCCTCGTCCCCGTCTCCGCCTCTCTTCCCTGGCCCGCAGCAGCAGATGCGCCGTCCCACCATCGCTCAGGGCCGTGACATCCCACGCTCATACCAGTGTCTATACGCCGTCTACTTTGACAAATCGCGAACTCGCGCAGAGGGTAGGAGGGTCAGTCGGAAGCTAGCCGTGGAGAGTCCGTTGGCAAAGGACATCCTGGACGCCACGCAGCTGCTTGGGCTGAGCGTTGGGTTCGAGCCTGATAAACTGCACCCCAAGGACTGGTCGAATCCCGGGCGTGTGCGTGTCATGTTGAAAGATGAGGATGGACGACCGGCGCATTCCAGTATAAAAAACAGTACGATTTTTAGATTTCCTTTTTCCCCTTTCCCTTCATTCACTGTATCTTTACTGGTTATCGGGATATCAACTAATGGCTGGTAGAACATCATTTATATACTCATGTTGCGCAGTATCTACAGTCGCACCCAACTACAGAACAGTCTCCCTTCAGACTGAGGTTACAGGGCATGCCTGTGCCAGAAAAACCACCAGGGCCGCCCGCCACCCCGCGAGGATGGAAAATCAGCAAAGTCTTACCATTGCATTCCCCTGCTTTGACCGGCGGCGGAGTAAGCGATAACTCATTCAAGGAGGCTATGAAGGAGATGCAAGCACAACAAGGTCTTCCGGGAATGCCTGGAATGCCGAATATGGCTGGTATGCCCGGAATGTCAGGACCAGGCAACGCACCATCAGAGCCCAAGAAGAAGAAGGACAAAAAGAAGGGAAAGGCATAGATTTGGTTAAACAATAAATTAGTATTATTCAACACACGCTCTGGCCTAAAATGAGCAGCCATTGCAGAAGGATTACCGGACATCCTCTTCCTACCAGCTAACGGCTTTGCATGGCTGATTAAGAGCCAACGTAACTAACTGCTTAGCGAGCACGCTAGCTGTACCTGAGACGCGTCGCTGCCGTAGATTACTCCGTCATCGGCCTATAAAACGAGCGTGACCCGTCACATCGGCCGCGCTGTCAGCTGTAACTCGGCCATCAATTAATAATTCAGACGCATCTCGAAGCCAGCAAATGTGGAGTTTCCGCGCTAAGAGAACCTAAACGAGGCAACACCGCGCCTAACTTCGGCGCCGGCAGGCGATAAGCGCGCATCCCCTCGTGAACGTTTTTTGTGACTTCAACTTCGACTTTCGACCTCACGCTATCTCCAGCCCTCTCGCGCCTGCAAAGAAGTAAAAGCTCTTGCTTCTGTTGCAGATGTCGTGGTACTAACGCCTCTCCCACCCTCTATCCGCCTCTGCCCTGCCAATGAGTCTGTGGGACGAAAACCCGCCGCCGCTGGCTGAGGGCGACGTCATTCCCCAGCAGGGCCGCACCGTCGCCGAACAGCCTCAAGGTAATGGCCAGCTCGCGGGAGACCCTCGCAATTATCTGTCTGGTTCCGCTCCTGGTGCTACCCCGGGTCCGTTTGCTGGCAAGACGACCCCTCGGCGTAAGAGCCATGGCTTCGGTGGGAAACAGATCACTCGTACCAGGGTGAGCTACTCGTGCCATACCTGTCGGCGGCGCAAGGTCAAGTGTGACAAGGTCTGTTTCGTTTCCTATTTGGCTTGCCGCATGAATCCCAATGACGACCACTAGCTGACCGTCCTGCACTTCAATAGGTCCATCCGGTATGTGGGAACTGTGTCAAGACAGGCACCGAGTGCATGTACGATTCTACGGCCGCTGCTGCTCAACGAAATCGCGCCGAGGACAACCACCAGAGGGTCAAACGCAAGAGAGACGTGTCAAAACTTGCAGAAAAGGATGAACTAGACCTCTCTTCTCCACAGGAGAGCCTCCGCGAACTGCTGAACTACCAGGCACGTCTCCGAGACCAGAAATCTGGCTCCGATGAAATCGCCACCCGCCTGGATCGGCTTACCTCCATGATCGAACGGCTTAGCCGTACAGGTGATGCGCACAGCATGGAAGGAAACACCGCAGGAGGTGGGAGTGCCAGCTCAAATTTTGCTGGAAGGTCTGGAATTGTTGATGGTGCGTCAGGACGCCCTCGCAACAAATCAGTCTCATCATCGGCCTCGGTCTCGCGCCAGTCCAGCCCTAGGCGTAATTCCGATGATGCTAGCAACGATGATTTCCCAATCCCTGCTGGTCTTTCCACCGACCTCGTTGACCCTGTGGGTACCCTGAATTTGGGACACTTGAGTTTGGAGGATAGTGGTAGATCTCGCTATGTTGGAACCACTTACTGGGCTTACATCTCGGATGAGATTAATGAGCTAAATCAACTCCTCCGAAACCAGAATCGCTCCCAACCACCGATTATACCCCAACCAACTCCCTCCAATGGTGGCAATGATCCCTCGATATCTCCAGTGCAAAAACCGGATGAATCTAACGGCCAGGTCCAACAGTGGCTGGCAACGCATGAAAGCAACATGCACGATTCAGTCCTTTACCCAAAGGCCGGCGGACCTTCTTCACACATAAAGCCTATACAGGCAGATATGCTCAATCACGTTCCAACAAGGCATCAAAGTAACATCCTATATAAATCTTTCATGTCCGGCGTCCAAGCTATAAGCCCCGTTCTCCACCCTCCCAATGTGCTCAAATCATATGAAGAATTCTGGGACTGGTATGTCATGTATAGACAACCAGGAGCCCCGTACCCTAGACCTTCTTTTATCCCACTCCTTTATGCCATATGGTACGGTGGTTCAGTCACCGTCTCCCTAAAGACAATCCATGCTGAGTTCAGCCTTGAGTCACGCTCAGCGTTAACCGAACCTTTCCACGATGAAGTTACTCGATGGCTAAAGACCATATCTTTCCCTCGAAGCCCATCCCTCAACGGTCTGGCTGCCTTCCTCCTTGTCCAAACAATCCTATCCAAGGAAGAAGAACCCTTGACCAGCAGCCTCTTCATCAGTCTTGCTCTTCGCGTAGCTCAAACCATGGGCTTGCACCGTGACCCGGCACAGTTTGGTATCTCACACTGCGAAGCTGAGATGCGCAGACGGATGTGGTGGCATATCGTTCATATGGATGGTGTGGTTGCCATGTCAAGTGGCCTTCCACCTCTCGTCAGTGACGAAAATTATTGGGACGTTCGTCTTACCAGCGAAGTCAAAGACACACTACTCACTTCACCGGAGGCGGAAGTATACGAACGGATGGTAGATGAGGGCTACCGACGTCCTGATAAACCGGATGATCCATCCATATGCGGCAATTCGATGGTTAACGTGTACTACATCTCTGCCAAAGGAAAATACATAATGGCCCGTAAGTAATTTTTTCTTCCCGTTTTTGTACCCGTTATATAAACGCATAGCTACTAACCCGTATTTAGGCGCCATTCGCAAGATTCTAAAGATACAACTGGGAACTAGACCTGTCACGAGAAAAGATATGGAAGATCTCAAATCAGTTCTTGTAGACCTTCAATTTAAACTTCATGCTCTCGTTGATCGAATCTCTAGCCCTAAGCGCCCAAGTGCCAATTCTGATGCGACCCGATGTATCAAGCCCGACCTTCCTAACGGTGGACCTGGGTGTGGTGAGCAGTATCACACCCCAGTGTTAACTGCATTTCACAAATGGGCAAAGATATTACTGTCTTTGTTTGTTCATAAGGCTTTCTGCGTGGCTTACCAGCCATTCCTGAAGAATGCTAAAAGCAAGATATGGCCAGCCGCAAGGCAATGGTACGTTCCATTGACATCAATTAAGTTGATATTATTGAATTACACTAAACTATACTATAGTGCGCTGCGTCATTGTCATGGTTTTATGGAAAAATTTATCCTCCTTGCGACGGATCCTGATTTCCAGCCTTTCCAATGGAGTTGGCCAGGGTAAGTATAGAGTACCACCCATTTATAACTGAACATAGTCTGATATGGCGCAGAAATCACCAACCGATGCATGCAACGATGTAAGTCTCATTGGATTTATAAACAATCCTATGTACTGATATTTTTTACTCTAGGATAATGCTTATCGATTTATATGAACGGCCTACAAGCTCAGAGGCACCCAAGTCCAGGGCTTTTATTGATAAGATATTCTCCCTGTCCGGTCCAGATGGTGGAGTTGTAGGAGGTGAAGATGGGGTCACGACTTCAAGACCATTGAATGACGGTGGGCGAGAAGCCTGGGATATGATGCGAAGACTTCGTGAGAAAGCGTGGTTAAAGGCCGGACTTGACCCACAATTGCTTTGGACTGAACAAGCTCAGGTACAAGCAGGTGTTGCACCTGTCAGAAGCCCTTCCGTATCAACGACTTCTACTCGCAATCCGGAGAGAAGCCTCAAGGATCAGAGTGCATCCCCCACTACAAACTTTGCAGATAGCTACTATGCGATGATCAAGAACTCGTACGATGATCACAGGCATGTTCGACAGGCATCAGCGGAGTCGAGCCGCGCAAGGGACAAACAGCCCATCACGTTCGCAACTTTGCCCCAACAACAGCAACAGATCCCCAGTCCCACCTGCACAATCCCTGTTGTAGCTAATACTACAACCCCACAACCGTCATCGAACGCGTTCCTTTGGCCCTCACAGCCAGTCTACCAGAACCCTTCAGGACCATTAAATCAAATGCCAGCGCTTGGCCAAAGAGATGCACGCGGCTATCTTAACCCAAACTCCGCGAAATTTGTTGCTCTGGCTGGTGACCGAGCCAATATGGCCCCGCCCATTGGACTCAAAATAGAAACTTCTCAGCCGGCATTAGCTGATATTCCTCTGCAGGTAATACCACAGCAGCGTCCGCAGCTATCACAACAGACGCAGCAGGCATCTCCACAGCAACAACAGCAGCGGCCACAGCCACCGCCCCAGCCCCAACAACAGCCACCACATCCAAGTGCATTCGAGCCGAACGTCAACTTTGATTGGGACCAATGGGATGCTGTGTTTGGGCAATACCTCCCAATTATTGACGGGTACATGGACCTAGATAACAACGAGCCTCAGACGAACCCTAGTGATCTGCCCTTATCGTCCACCGTCCAGGTCTCAGATGGCGAAATGGGTATACATGATCGCACAATGCCAGGCCCAAGCAATAACAGAAACTGGGCTGATTTCGGATAAGCACCTTTAACTTACGCAAAAAAAAAGTTAATTTAAGCTGTCTGTGCAGTACATGGCGACAACTTGGACGGTTTGTGCTCTACTTCCTCGCCAGCTCACGGACATGGCTTGCAACTTCTTCCTCCCTGGGTCGCAGCCTGGTAATTCCCATTCTTACACTGAACCAGCTAGCCATCTGCATGCGGCTGCATCTGTCCGTACTTGCGTGGCCCTTTACTTCGTCGTACACGGCTCCGCTGTCTCGACGATACTAAACTCTCTCCTTTTCACTTTCTCTCCCTCTTTTTTTCCCTTTCTTCTTATCAGCATGGATTGAATGGCTACATATCAATGATGGATAATACCCTAACCAATGGTTTTGCCTCAGCTTGCGGTGTTATGTCTAACCTCCGCCTCGCTGCCTTGCGACAGCTTGGTGAAGGAAAAGGCCTTTTTCATATCTGGTATGTCGACTCCCACCCGCTATGTATAAGTTACCAACTAATGATTAGTCAACGGGGTAGTGAAGGCTAGATTGTTTAGCAGGTTTCTGTCTCTATCGAACACAACAAAGATTTTCGCATTCCTCGTGCTATAATCGGCAGCAGGGAATAGCCTTCACATACAGAAATTGTCCAAGCCGACCAGTTTGTTCCAACTTGAGTGCTGTTTGTTCGTCCTCAGTCAATACGCCGTTTCCTTCTATAAAACGCTTTCGTGAAGCAGGCTTCGAAGGGCTTTCTACAAGGAATACGGAATCCAATGCCTTCCCCTTGATGGTCCTCGAAGCATATAGCGCGTTATTTCACCTTGAACCAAACCCGGCAGGTAAGCTATAAAATGTTTGTCTTTGCGCTCCACGTTTCTCATTCTAACACTTTCAACAGAGTTGGTGCACTGGTGCGGCTGCATGCACCGATGCAGCCCAGTTGGAATGTGTTTAGACGCCGCCGAGGCACATCGTGGTATGCCATACCCACCCATCATCGAATCATATGTGCAGTGGCTGTCTGGCTGCAATTCCGGTTCCAGAGTCGGTCTCACGCTGACACTAGTCTTTTATGCAAGAATCGTGCACAGGGATGACCAGTTTAGATGATGCTTTATATATGTACTTTACCACCATGCTATTGTCTCTGTTAACTAGACCAGAGCTTAGCTTGTTCCGAGCTCTAGACTTGCTATAGAAGAGATCTCTGCCATATGTTGGCACACATGTTGACAGTGATACTAGTAATAAGCAATCGACGTTTCCACTTATGGTGGGTTACCTACTTCAACATCTAATTCCTCACAATGGCTATTTAGGTTCGGCCCGCATATACGAAGGTTGAACTAATTGATAATATATGGACCCGCCACTTGTTCCTTAGCCTGGCACGGTTATAAATATCAGTGTCTATCAGGTGAGCCGAGGCCCTTTCACATCCCTGGTGGCAGGTTATTCCGACTTCGTGAGTATTTGCGAACGTATATCTATCACTTGCTACATCAATCAAACTACTGCTCGTGATTAGTTGGGATTATACTTTCTAATCAATATCTAACCCGGCCTTAAGCCAGCCAATTTTTCATGGCTGTTCTATCATGTTGGGTTGGGGAGGTGAAGTATTTGCTTGGTGTAGTGAAAGAAGATCATATCTCACGTTCCCTGCCATGGTAGTTATATACCCCCAAGGTAGTGACCTATCTACACCTGGTAACGAACCTCAGGCACGGAATCAATCCGCCAAAGGCCGATTTTATACCTCTGGTAGGGTACAGATAAAGTTAAGCCCTGACCATTGCGCCATTCACAAAAATCCTGTCACTAACTAGGACAATCTTGAAACCCTAGTTAACTACTTCACCACGGTTATTATTCACTGGGAGAGAGTCACCGCGCCCGGCTATTTAAGCGCCGTGCTTCCCCCTTTCCTCCCTCTTCTCTTCCCGTTCTTATCTGGCGCCCACTATCTCTTTACTCCATAGCTAGTTCCCGAGTTTGAAAGACGTTGAACTAGTTAGTTAGTTAGCGATAACTACCGCCGTTTCTTCGAGGCTGATTTGCTGCGAGCTTACCTACTGTTGGCCTCGGCGGCAAAAACACTCCTCAGGAGCTACCACCGGCTTCTCAGGTCTCCTAGTGTTTGGAGCCTTGGTTTCTGCTGCCGGTCTTACCTCCTGGCTCCCCCTTAACGATATATCAAACCGCTAAGCCAAAAAAAAAAAAAAAGGGGGGGGGGGGAGGGGAAACCCCTAACTAGCTGCAGAGACAGTCGCTATATCATTGACACAATACCATCGATCCCCCAACGATGAGTCTATAGTCGCAACACCAATCAATTTTTACGGCGACGGAGCGAATCTATTTCCTCCCACTCATCGTATGGCTCCTCTCCGAATTTGCCCGGGTCGGGATCCTCTCAGCCAGAGAACCCTAACTTCATGAAATGATCACATACCGACCCTGGGCAGCAGACGATTACAACTATTCGTTCGTCGAGTTCACCAATCACCAAACTTTGGGAGTGGTGTTCGCCGGCGACAGCCTCTTACCTAGGTACTCCCTTGTGATCTTACTGGACTGGAAATGGACTTCAAGGCCTGGAATTCGATCACTGAGCGGAAAATTATATCTGGCGATGAGATAACTAGTTAATTCTAACAGCCAGTGACGCACAAAACTTAAGTAGTTACCGCTGCCTGACTAGGATATATTGGAACTACAATGGACGCTACAACGACTCGCTGATTTAAGCGGTGCTGCAGACATAAACCCAGAGGAATTCTGATGATAATAGCAGTGGCATCGAGTGGGAAGAGAATATATAAACTGAAAGTCAAGATGAAGATGGCCTTTTGATCACCATATTGAGCCCTGCTATCACGATAACTACTACGGAGTAGTACCTACCCGTGTCCTCGGCTATGTCGTATTGAAGGCTAGGAAAAAAGGAAAACTGGATACTATAACTAATTAACCAGGGTATCAAAGAAGAAGATCTCAAGGCACTCGAAGGTCCTAGCGGCGCAGCAAAGGCTCGACACGCCGAGAATAAACAGGGAGGGCGAAGGAGAGGACGACTGCAGAGGATAAGAAGAGAATATAACTATAAGTATAACTAGGTACTTACTAAGAGGCCAGATAACCTAGTTATAAGGAGGGGGTGCGGGCATACAGTCGCTCGTTATAGCCAGATTATCTGCAGCCAAAGTTATAACCAACTCTAACTTTCACCGTCTATACCTAGTTACCTCCACCTTGGCCCCACAAACGGCGAACTCATCAGGCTGATAGTTAAAATTCGAAGGTTTATTGAGTCCTGCTCTATGTTGGTAGTTAATGTATGCAATTATCTAGATCCAAGGCACGTGGCAGAGCTTGTTTTGCTATCCATCCGCTTCAATACTCTATGTAAATATCATCATATAACTATTGGATATCTAGATGTATACACATAGTGAGGCATAGATCTATTCCATTCGAAATTTCCTCTCAATAGCAACTGGTACCCTCTCTCCATGATTAATCAAATTTCACATGTCGCTTCCTTGATCGTAATTGATTTTGCTGTGCTTGACCACCCACTCCCCGACCCGTTCGACCGCCGTTCTCGGGGACGCCTTATGCGATAGCAAGAATCCCTGTATCTGGGCAGGAGAGAACTGCTTGTTTGGTATTTGCCTGGCAAACTCCTGGGCGAGATCATGTATCTGATCTGCAGAGAGGCCATGTCCTATTCGTTGGCGAGTGGTAGGAGCGCTTGGGGGAGTTGCTGTGGTTACGTTCGACTTGGTCTTGCAGGCAAGCACTTCTCCATCTCCCCTGCTCTCGCCCATCTTACTGGAAGAGACGGGATCGCCCCAATCCCCTTCGATCTCGGAGTAGATAGCTCGGAACAGAGACACTATAGTCTGTGAGTCAGCATTGCTGAACTCGATCGTCAGATCAACACGCCCAGGCCTCAGCAGTGCAGGGTCAAGATTCTCGGCATGGTTCGTGGTCATGATGAGAATACGGCCTTCGCTCGATGCGACTCCATCGATGGTGTTGAGCAGTGAAGAAAGCGAAATGCCTGGTTGCAGCAATACGGGGGCGGGGGTCTGTCCGCCGCATTCGCCAAAACCCTCTCCATCACTATCATCATCGTCGTCGTAATCGACAGTGCTGGCTTTCAACCGAGACTGCGTGGAGGCGTTTTGTGCAGCAGGTGAAATGGAAGACGGAGCGCCGGCCTGCAGACGGCTTTTGGTTATCCCAGCGGTATCGATGTCTTCTAGAAGGACGATACATCTTCGAGGAAGGGTAGCGAAAAGCGACGCCAATCCTTCTTCAGTCAGATTCGGGGAGCTAAGATTAGCGACATAGATCTTCAGTCCGAGCAGCCCAGCAACAGCAAAGCAGAGACTCGTCTTTCCACATCCCGGCGGTCCACTGAAGAGGTATCCTCGACGATACGGAATGCCACGGTTCGTATACCAGCGCTTCGTAAAGGGATGGAGGTAGTCCTTGACGTCGTCCAGGAAGACATCTTTCTGCTCCTGGTCCAAAATGACACTTGAAAGCGGTCTTGGGTGTCGTGCCATGCATCTGGTCCAGCTTGGCCCGGACGAAGGGTCTGAATTCGACCACCGATAGATAATTGTCTTGTTCACGTCCCGTTGCAGATAGCTCAGCTGGGCTTCGCGTATCAAGTCTCGTAGAAATCCCGTATTCCGCCCCAGACAAGAAATTCGGAGTGTCTCATTCCACGTATTTGACTTCTCTCTGGCCCGGTCGACCGTGAGGAAGCGTCCCTTATGCCAGAAGTAATGCGTCCCGAGAGCAGGAGTGAAATGGATGGGCTTAATCTTGTCCCATCTGTTCGTCCGTTTCCAGTATTCCTCGAAGTCTTCCTCGTTCCCAATCATGTTAATTCCGTCCTCGTCAACCTCCCGCTGGTCATGATCATCATCATCATCATCATCATCCTCGTCGTCGTATCTCGACACATACTGGCTCTCCACCGAGCTAGAGGCGAAGATATCTGTCGCCCGACTGACGAATTTCTGCTTCGACACCCAATACATCAGGTAGTTGTACACTTCGTCATTGACATGCACCTGCACTGAGGACATGAAATGACTGTGCACGAAGTTGGACACGCCATTAAAGAAGTACCGGGAGGCGGCGATTATCAGTGCCCCGATGAACAGGAAGGGGAGATATTGGGATATATCAATGTGAAAGAGCGTAGAAATGACACGGGACAGGACACCGAACCCAGGAATGAACATTTCATAGACACCCTCGGCGGCCAGCGTGTCCCTGGGAACGAACGCTGACCCAGAGACAGCTTCGGCCGCGGCCATCTTGCCTATTAACTAACTAGTTAACTAGTTAACGGGGGAGAATGGAGGGATATTTATGAGAAATTGGTTATGGCAAGCAACGATAATGAGATGAGGCTCCCTCAAACGTCGCCTGCTGGGGAAAAGAGTCAAGACCACAGCAGAGACAGGATGAAGCTGCTGTTTATATCTCCTCCCAGGGTCGTCTTGCTCTGGATCCATCAAGTCAGTTATCTCATCGATGCGGCATAAAATTATCTAACCCGCGGAAAAAAAAAACTTTCTTGCTTCGTCAGAACACAACCAGCTGGTGGCCATTTATGGCTAAAAGCGACTCAATTTAAAGCTCTTACTAAGCTTAATTTATGGCTTAATTTTGACTCCAAAATACCTTCTATTCCTTAAGAAATTTCGCTAAATACACCCCAATATTCTAGGAAAAATTTTTTTCTTCTCTATTTTGATTTTCCTTGCCAAGCCCTGCTTATCTAAGCCCCTTTTTCCTTTTCCCCCTTCCCTTCTCTAATTTTGATTTTCCTTATTTTATCTTTTATTACTTACTACTTATTAATCCTTATCTTTCCTTACCTAATCTATCTTAATAAAAATCAGCGGCCACAGCTAAAATATCTAATAGTTTAGCTAAGCTATTAGGTCCCTGCTACTAAGAACTACTAGAAAGTAGCTTAGCTACCTCTAGAAAGCTTAGCTAAATACAGTTTCTTCTAGAAGGCTAAGATATCTAAATAGACTAAGCTTAGGCAATACGTTTTATATAGATTCTTAAACCCCCTTTAAGAAACTAGAGACCTCTATAATACTAAAAGGTTCTAAATTAGAACTAGATAGTAGGGATCTCTACTTAAGAGCAAACTAAAGCAGTTATTTTAGTTTCTAATTCTCTACTAAAAAGAAAAGTAAAATAGTTAACTATCACTACTTAAAAGATAGTAGCTTTTTTTCCTAGGATTTTTCTTAGAAAAAACAAGAAGCTAGCCTTTACTTTTCCACTTTATAGAGAAATATACTCTATCTAGTATTATCTAAGTTAGGTATCCCCTGAGGCAGACTATACTATTTAGAAATATCTCTCTAGGTTTTAGAAAGATTTCCCTATAAAAAATCTAATAGTTTAGTAGTTCTCTTTAAAAACTACTACTAGAATATACTTCTTTAAGGGAGAAAGGCTATATACCCTATCTCTTAGAGATATATCTAGTTAAATCTTCCCTTAACACGTTTTCTTTTACCGAATAATTATAGGTAACCTATAAACCTAGAGTTTTAGGTAATCTAATAAAACCTACTTACCTAACTATAAGTTAGAAGAATAAGAATAGCTACCCTAAAGAAATCTAAGGAAAAGATCTCCCCTATCCCTTTCTCCTTCTTTAAGGAAAGTAACCCTTTCTAAGCTTTAGAGTTAGAAGATAAAGAGATAGATTTAGAGAATCAATCTTCTCCTCCTTTAACCCCTATACCCCTCCCTATACTACCTTAAAAAAGAGCCCCTAAAAGAAGCCCAAAAGCCTCTTCTTCTAAAGAAAATAAGGAGAAAGAAGCTAAAAACCAAAAAATTAGCCTCGCTCCCTCTAAGAAGACTAGCTAGAATAATCTAGAAATTATTCTAAATATTCTAGAGCAGGAAATTAGAGGGGAAGAAGAGCTAAAAATTCTAGAAATTCTAGAAGAACAGAAGCAATAATTTAAACAGCTTCTAGCCTATAGGAGAAATTAATATAACTTCTTAAAAACGCCTCTTTAGAAGATAGAGGAGAAAATACAATCTCTAGAGAAATCACTAGAGAAAGAGAAGAAAGAGAAAGAAGAGGAAGAACTACCTCAGAGACCCTCCTATACCTCTATTATAAAAGGGAAAAACGAGACCAAGAAATTAAAAGAGATATCTAAAGAAATCTCTAAAAAAACCCCTAAAAAAGCCGATATCCCCCCTTCCCAAAGAAAACTCTATATTAGTATCCTAAAATCTTAGGACTCCTTAAAAGGATATAAGATAAGAAACGCTATTAATATAGCTTTTTCTAAGGAAAAGGGAATTACTAGCCCCGTTCTTATATTAGTAGGAAAAACCTTTAAGGGAGATAATATTACCCTTACTACTATGCCTAACTTCTTAGCTCTATTTCTTCTACAGACTTAATAAATTTGGGAGAAAGTAGTTAAATACTATCTTCTAGATCTAAGGGAGAAACTATAGCTTAAGAAGGATAAAAAATAGTCTTACCTAGTGATTTATAGAATTCCCCTAGATTCTTTTAAAGGAAAAGGGAGTCTTAAACTCCTTGAAGAAGAGATCTAGATCTTTAATCCAGATCTAAAAGATCTTCTAGCTAAAGAACCAGTCTGGCTATTTAGAAAGGAAGAACTAGATTCTAAAACTAAAGGTTTAGCCCTTCTCTATCTAAAAGAGAAAATCCCTCCTAAGCTTCTTCTAATTATAGGTAAATATTATAAATCAGAAGAATATAAACCTAAATAAAAGATTTTTAAAACTAGAGTATAATACTATTTTTACCAAAAATATAGTTATAGCTCTATAGAATATAAAGCTATTAAGTCAAACTACTAAATTTATATAGAAAATTACGAAACTAAAACCTATAACTACTTAGTTTACTATACTCTAGAAAAATAATATGAATATACTACTATAAAATATATAAATTATAGAGATAAACACTTAGTAGATAGTTAAAACTGCCCTTTCTTTAGAAAGCCTTATCTATCTAAGGTACTAGCTAAAGTAGAAGCTAGAGAAGAAGCTACTTCTACTAAGCCAAAGCCCTAGGTCCTAGTTAGAGTTGAAATCCCATAAGAAAAACCATAATAGTAGAAATAAAACTAAGCTTTCTTTAAAATAATATAGCTAGAAAGGATATATTAATACATACTTGCTTAGATATAGCCTTTAATAATAAAATTAATCTAGTTCTCTTTTAGGAGCCCTGGGTTAGTATAGACTATCAATATACTATAGCTTACCCCTCCTACTTCTACTTTCTACCCTAAACTAGAGAAGTTAGACCTAGAGTAGCGATTTTCATAAGAAAAAAATCTAGATATTAGGTTAACCTAAGACTAGATATAATAAATAACCTAGACCTTCTAGTTATAGATATAATAGACTCTAAATAAGAACTAGAGACTATTTAGCTAATAAATATTTATAACGAACTATCTTTAGAAGAAGGAATAAAAGGTAGAACTATAGAAAGAGAACTATAAAAAATAACCCCTATAAAGAACTTAATCATTCTAAGAGATATAAATGCACACCATCCTAGATAGAACTCTAAAAGATTATCCCCCCTTAGGGTAGAAAAGCTAATATATTGGTTAGATAAACACTAGTTTAATATAATTAATAAGGAAGATCGAGCTACTTGCTTAAAATCTATAGAGAACCTATCTATTATAGATCTTACTTGTCTATCCTCTTCTCTCTTAGAGAAACCCTATAATTAGTGGATAGAGGAGTCTCTAGAATTAGGCTCAGACTATAAGGTTATCTATTTTAATATAGAGATAGACCCCACTAGCCTAGTAGAGAATCCCTTTCTATCTAATTAATATAATCTAGAAAAGGCCGACTAGGATAAAGTTCTAAAAGAACTAGAATCAAATCTTTAAAAAAGAGAATTTATTTCTGTTCTTAGTCTAGAAAACTCCTTAAAAGATTTAGATAATGAAGCTAATTGTCTAGAGAGCTTGATATTTACTACTCTAGAAACTACTATTTCTAAAAAACGTATATCTGAATACTTAAAGCCTTGATAGACACCAAGACTAAAAAAATTTAGGAAAGATATAAAAAGGAATAGCTCTAGATATAAATAAGGCTTAATCCCCTTAGATATCTTTAAGAAATCTAGGAATCACTATTTTTAGGAGGTTAAGAATGCTAAACAAGCCTGCTAGAATAAATTCCTAGAAGAAGCTAAAGGAAAAGAAATCTTTAAAGCCTTTAATTATACTAAAAAAAGATACCTAGAGAAGCTCCCTATACTAACCTACACTAAAGATAGGGAAGAGATCAAGGCTATCACCTTTAGTGATAAATACGAGGCTTTTATAGAAGTTCTTTTTAAAAAGCCGCCCCTATCTAGGGCTATAGATCCACAGAATTATTAAAAATAAGAATGGGATTAGTCTTATTTAACCAAATCAGAAGTTAAGTAGGCTATCTATACTAGCTCCCCTAGAAAAGTAGCTAGACCAAATAAAATATCCTTTCTAATAATTCAGAAAATCTATCCTATTCTAGAGGAAAGACTTTTTAATCTCTATAAAGCTCTTTTTAATAGAGGCTATCACCCCCTTAGGTAGAAATAGGCTATAGGAATTATCCTCCCTAAGCCTAATCGAAACTATACGATTCCTAAATTCTATAGGGTGATCTCTCTCCTAAGCTACTTAGGTAAAGTTCTAGAGAAAGTCCTAGCTACTAGACTAGAATACCTTGCTTTTAAGAGTTAGAAATTACTATATTTCAATTAACTAGAAGAGAGAAAATAGTTCTCTGCTATAGACGCTATAATAAATCTAACTTATAATATTTAGCTAGTAAAAAAATAAGGTCTAATTACCTTAGTACTATTTATAGATATTAAGGGAGCGTTTAATTACATTTCTCTAAATTAATTAATAAGTATATATTAGAGACTAGGCCTCCTAAAATCACTAATTAGCTAGATAGCCTCCTTTATATCTAAGAGATTAGTTTAATTAGCCTTTAATAACTAAATCCAAGAGCTTAGAGAGATAGAGATAGGAATCCTACAAGGCTCTCCTATTTCCCCTATTCTCTTTATAATCTATATTAAAGAGCTATTTCAAGATTACCAAGACCTAAAAGATATTAGACTTCCTAGTTATACCGATGATATAGCTTTAATAGCCTCCTTTAGAATAAAAGAGGAGAATATTAAAAAGCTAGAACAAGCCTTAAAAGTTATTCTCTAAAGATAAAAGGATCTTATAATTTAGATAGATATAGATAAGACCGAGCTTATCCATTTCTCTAGAAAGATAGACAAAAAATAAGATAAAATATCTATCTAATTAGAAGATTAGAGCCTACCTATTAAACTAAAAAAGGTAGTAAGATAGTTAGGTATCTACTTTAATAATAATCTTACCTTTAAAAATTATATAGAGATAAAGCTTCAATTAGCTAAAAAGATTCTAAATCAAATAGCTCAACTCTTAAATACAGAGAGAGGCCTATCTTTTTAAATAATTAGGTAGCTATATATCGTATGTATAGCCTCTATAGTAGACTATAGTGTCCTTATATAGTAGAAAAATTAAAAGAATTTCCTAAATAAATATAGAACACTTCAGAATAAGGCTCTAAGGAAAATTCTAGGAGCCTTTCGAACTTCTCCTACCTTCTTTATAGAAATAGAGGCCTCTATCCCCCCTATAAGGGTTAGATTAGATAAAATCTGTAGGTTATATACCTTAAGGATTATATCCCTACAATCTGATCACCCTATTAGGGCTAGAGTCTCTAAAAGCTTCCCTCTAGAAAGAGACCTAGGGATAGATCTAGACTGGAATAAATTTTATAAGTAGTTAGATCTAGAGTATTTAGAAGGAAAGAAAGCTAAAAAGGAAGTATCTTAACTTTTTAGAATCACCTCCCTAATAGTATTTTTTCTAAAAAACTCAAAAATCGAAGCTCCTAGTAGACACTAGATTAGCCCGTGGATAGCTAATTTAGATAGTTTAATAGAATTTAGGGTCTCTTAATCCCCAAAACCTATAGTAAAATTAGAATATCTCGAACTTCTAAAGAAAATTCGGCTAAATTAAGAAAATCTTATCTACTACTCTGATAGATTTAAATTAGAGAAAGGGACTATAGGAGCTAGAATTTTTAAATTAAAAACCTTATAATACTAAGTCTAGAATCTAGAAAGTGAGCTAGAAGTCTTCGATACTAAACTCTTTACTATAGATAGAGCTTTCTTAAAAGCCTTAAAAACTATTAAAGATACTCCTAATAGCTCCTAGAAGTCCCTCTTTAATTATACGCCCCTAGAGAAAGAAATTTAGATATTTGTAGATAGTAAAGTAGCTATTTAGAGATTCTAGAAATTAGCTTTAATAGGAGGTGAAAGATATATCTTCTCTATTAGAAAAGTTGTAGAGAAATTATATTAAAAAGGCTTTTCTATTAAGATAGCTTAGGTTCTAGCCTATCTAGGTATTCTAGGAAATAAGAAAGTAAATAATGCAGCAAAGCTAGGAGCAAATCTTACTTATACCTCTATTCTTAATTATACTTCTTTAGTAAACCTAAAAAGAAGAATAAAAGAAAGAGCCCTAGAAGAGTGGAACCAAAATCTAATAGAAATTAAGGGCTCTTAACTAGGAAGAGACTACTAATAGTTTAAAAATCTTCCTAAATAGGGTACTTCTAAAGAGAACTAGCCTAAAAAGCTCTAATTAATAAAAATTTAACTAAAGATAGGATACGGATACTTTAAATTCTATTTTAGAAGACTCCTAGAATATAACTTAGCCTACTATTCTAGATATCCTAATTTTAGGGAAATACTATAACACCTCCTTCTAGACTACTCTAGTACTAAAAAAACTAGAACCTAGCTAAAAGAAAAATATAACTTGAATAACCAAAACTGGAATCTAAAAGCTATTTTTTAAATAGAAAAAGGAAGAAAGTAGCTTATTAATTTCCTATAAACTATAAAAATAGCTACTAGAGCCTGGCTACTAACTAGCTAAAAAAAAAAAAAAAAAAAAAAAAAAAAAAAAAAAAAATATATATATATATATATATATTTTACCCCCTCTAAATAGAACTAGTAGCACTGGTACTACGGCACTCTAGTATCACGGACTAGGTACTATTATATAACTTTTTTAGAAGTGTTCCAAATAACTCTAAGGAATTACTAAGTATATTCTATAGATATTTTTAAGTTAATTAGTATATACTTTGCTATTACTAGACCCCGTTAAGGCCTTCAAATAATAGTAGCACCCTAAATAGAATTAGTGGCACTGGTGCTACGGTACCCTAGTACTATAGATTAGGTACTATTATATAACTTTTTTAGAAGTGCTCCAAATGACTTTGGGGAACTACTAGATATATTTTATAGATAATTTTAAGTTAATTAGTATATATTTCGCTATCGCTAGACCCTGTTAAGGCCTTTAAATAATAGTGGCACTCTAAATAGAACTAGTAGCACCGGTGCTATTATATAACTTTTTTAGAAGTGCTTTAAATAACTCTAGGGAACTACTAGATATATTCTATAGACGATTTCAAGTTAATTAGTATATACCTTGCTGTTACTAGACCCCGTTAAGGCCTTCAAATAATAGTGGCACCCTAAATAGAACTAGTAGCACCGGTGCTACAGCACCCTAGTACCACAAACCAAAAAAAAAAAAAAAAAAAAAAAAAAAAAAAAAAAAAAAAAAAAAAATATATATATATATATATATATATATATATATATATATAACTATCCTAGTTAAGTCTCTATAAAAGAGCTTAATTAACTTAAATTAGATTAGTGATTTGCCTATATTAGGCTATTACCAAATTGCACCTTTCCCAAACTCTAGAGCCTTAGGAGGCTAAATTTTGATTTCTTATCCTCTTCTGTATTTATTAAATATAGAACTCCTCATAGTCTTTGACTGCATAGGAGTATAATGAAGAATAATAATAATAATAATAATCATCGATGCGGCTGAGTATGACTCTTCTCATCTTTTGGTGTCTCCAATCGAGCGGAGTTGCGTCCTTCATATGCAATCCATATGCGTCACCCTGAGGTATCTCCGATCGCCCATAGGCGGGATGATTTCCTCTTCAGGCTTAAATGACAACTTCTGATAATCCTCGGTGTCCTCGAGAGCTCGCCGACGGGACTGGAGCTGCTTCAGCCTCACGGCAAGGCTGAGTGCTGCCTAGTTATATGAGTCACTGGTTATCCACCATGACTAGTTAAGTCCACTAACCAGCTCTCGTTGACAGCCAGATCCTTGTCTCGGCCTGAGGGAATACGCGGTGAACAGCTCGGTATCTTATTATTCGGCAGGTAATGCGTCTTTGCGGCGGCCTGGGAGGTGTCGGTTTCGGTTATCGAGAAGAACCTCTATCAACTAGTTAGGTCAAGCTGTAACTTCTATCCGGGGCACCATGGCTAGTTAGTTAACCAGTGTGGGTAGTATTCTTGCTACGATATACAGATACCCCATGAGGAGGAAAAGAGCCCCCGCTGAATGGTTACTCGGAGCTGCTCAGACATGATAATATTGCTCGTAACATAACTAGTGAGGACCAGCCAGCAGAAGGGCAAGGTGCGCGGCGTATTCAACTTGGGGTATGTGAATATGCAACAATAGAGTGAATAGTCGGAGTAGTGAAGGAGTGAAAAGTGACTGACTGACTACTTATGGCAATATCAAAGAATATCAATCATTTCATGCAGAACATCCCAGAATATCCCACCTGAAAAGATACACCACATCAACAGCAAAAACAACCAATATTACAAGGAATATTGCACACGCATACAAGTCGATAGAACGACAGACCACATAAAGGCAGATATTGACCCGGAGAAAGCGCCGGAGACGGCCATAAACATTAGGGAATATGTTATAACTACTACCCTCGGAAATCTCAACCCACCCCCAGAGAAGGACGCTCGCCGAAGAGAGGCGATTAGAAGAATGCTTCAGCTAAGCAGAATACCCACTGGAGAAACATGGGATATGAATCCGTCTGGCTGCTGACTGCCACCCCATTTTTAAACAAAGTCGCTGACCTGTATGGATACTTGTGCTTGATCCACGATTCTACATGGCCTACCCATCCACCTGCTGCGACGGACGTGAAGCAGGAATGGCGAGAGAGTTCGTCGACCGTCCAAGCGAGATTGTGAATCGAAGCATTACCCCTTTGGAGATTCTAGACCTAACTTCATTCAAGTCTTTTATGGTCAAAGGAGATATAGAAGCTGCAGACTGTCATCATCTGATACCACGAATCATGGCTATGATATCAATTAACCGACAAATTTCTGGCTTGACGGTTGATGTGGAGGTCACAGACGGCCAGACGAAGAACCGCCGGCAGTTTTTAGAAAGCCGGGTGATCCCTTTACTATTCGAGAGACAACAGCCACAGAGAGCAGGCGTATGTTTGTAATATATCCTTTGTTATATTTTCTTCGGGTATATCTAACTAATTGGATTTGGAGTATAGGCCAAGGTGGTGTCCTCGGCTCTGCCATATTGAAGGCAAAAAATATAGGAAAACAAGACACCGTAATTAGCCAGGGGATCGAAGGAGAAGATCTCAAGGCACTGGAAGGTCCCGCCGGCGCAGCAAAGGCTCGCCACGCAGAAAATAAACGGAAGAGAGAAGAGATAGAGACGGCGAAGAAGAGGGAGACTGAAGAAAATAGCAGGATATAATCCTCAAAATCGCATCAATGGGCATGAGACCCCCTGCTTATCTTATCTCCGTTTTGGCTCTGCAGTTATCGAGCATAAGGAGGCTGATCACGCTGTTCGGCCGCGCAATCTCCCTACAGAGAGGACACCTAAGTGGCCAACACTTATGGTAGAAACGGGGAAACCCTCAAAGCTATAGCCACCTTGATAGGGTCGCAAGACAGTGGATTCAAAGATCTGCTGGTGATATAAATGTGGTCCTTACTATTAAGATATCTCGAACTAAGATTACGGTTCGACGATATGGCCGCTCTGGAATTACAAAGGCGGCAGTCCTCCAAATCATTACCATTAAGAAACGGAGGCAGGATAGCTATATAGCCGGCGGTCCTTTGACTATTTCCTTTACCGACCTCTTTCTGCGAGCCCCATTTAGAAATCAGGGCGATATTAGATTTAATAACACCGAGTTAGAGGAGTGGTCGAAAAATGTCTGGGAAACTTTCTAAATCTCTTCTTTCAGGGGGTGGCGCCCTAAATTGTGAGTGCGCCATATAGCAAACAAGCTGGGTGATGCCAGAATACAGAATGCTGTATATATATAGTCTATATGCGCCAAAGGAAGGTGGAAGAATGTACCAAATTCGACCAAAGTAGCAAACACATGTATGAATGAAGGAAAATGGTTTTGATAGGAAGTCCAGGGAAGAAGAGAAGCGCACATTCTGCATACTTCACCAACATGGATCTTTTGTTGACCTTGTTACACCTGCGTTTTCCCTTCTTCTTTGATGTCTTCCGGTACATGCGCACTGTAAACCGTCGAAAGATCGGTGATATAAAGGAGGTTAATCGAAGAAAGAGTCAGCTTTTTTAGAGCATCGAATATTGATTATCGATCTGAATCCTTGGTTTTGGTTTTAGTGTTTGTCACCAGAAAGCGATAATTGAATACCGAACCGCCATAGGAGCCATGACACAGCTGAAGGTTGAGGACCTGAGTAGGGAAGATGTCAAGAAGTTGGCACGCATCTTGTTCCTTGATATCAAGAAGTTTCAGGAACGAGAGGCTGCTGCCAAACTGACCACTGAGCTACCTTCGTACCTTCGCCGATCGCGAATCCTCTCGTTGATGGTGGACAAGCTAAATCTCATACGAGAGCCTGCGAAGGCTACATGTTTTATCCATAAGCCGCTGAATAGAGAGATAATTCATGCACTCTGTGGGCTCATACGGGCAGAAGTGGGTGAAGGCCTAAGTGGGCTGGTATCAAGGCAGACACGGTTGTCGATTGAGCAGAGGCGCATGATACACAACCTCCGTACTGTGAACGGACTCTGGATGACGCGAGAAACAGTGGAGAGGAAATATCTCATCAGACCATCTTTCACATGGTATTATCAGAGCGACGGGTGCGAGGCATGCATGGTCAGCCGGTTTGCGAGAGACCGGGCTGCATTGACGGATATGCGCACGCTTCTTCTCAGTCGGATAGGGAGGCGGAAAAACAGGAACACACCGCAACTTGTGAGGTGGGTGGAAGAGCTGATGAGCTGCCACGGTCCATCTAGCCTAGAAATGTTTGTTTTCAGCGCGGAAGACGCACTAGAATTGAAGGCTGTTAGGAGGGATATCAGGGGTACGCAATCTCAGGGGCAGAACGCTGGTACCGGCCAGGGCTGCGGGCTGAGGAGAGCAGAGAGCAACGTCACCCACCGGCCAACGAGATGGACATCGGTGAACACACGTCAGGCAAACAGGCGGCCACGATCGATGGAGACACTTCGGCGCCCAGATAGTGCCCTCCCGTCGTCTAACTCCGAGGTTGATACTGCAAATGAAATTATCGACTGCTATCTTAACCGGACCCTGACTGATGTAAATCCGGAGCCGGCGGTCACAGCACAACCAGAACGGCAGCAGGATAGAGGAACGATCCCTGAGCCAAAGAAAAGGCTACAATCAGAGCCAGAGTCGGAGCAAAGACATAGAATCGACAGGGCCGAGCGTCATCGTCCAACTAGCGCTAGTCAAATGAAGAGAAGCGAATCGCCGAGGACACCTATGGCAACATGCCCCGAGACAAGACGTAACACACAAATTCAACCGTCGCTGTCATCGAGCATATCCAGCTCACGGGCTAGAACTAGATATGAATACCCGTCGAGACAAACCCAGAGTGTGTACTCCTATGGCGGCAGCTATTCCAAAATGAACCAGAATGTCCACAAGCCGGTCTGTCAAAGTAGTGATCATAGCAGCAGCAGGCTGAGTCGCTCGCAGACTATCAAGACGAGTAAGGAGCAAGCAGCAGAGTATCGATCTCTGCTTGGAGAAATGCATCGACTCTCCTGTTATTCCCCATCCAACTACAGCCGGGCAACGCTAGTTGAAGGCCCTGGCATCCCGAACACACGGCTAGAGGAGAAGAGACCGGTGTCCGAGGCAACGACCCGTTGGAGTACGTTCGATGGAGGCGAGGATATATACCCCCCTCTTAAGCCGATCCCCCCGTTAAGAATTCGAAAAGAGAAGAGAAGAATCGGAAGAGAATGATGTTCCAGAATAATAAGAACAGCAAGAACGGGAAGAGAAGTGAGCGAATAGGAGATAGATCAAGGGAGGGAGGAGAAGAGAAGTTGTGATTCTCAACTATTCAGAGGAGCTATAACGGCGAGTTTCTCTGGAGCGATCAACGCAGCTGTTAATACAAGGTTGGAGAATGTGTTCAAAGTTAGGGGCGGCTCCAAAGGTAGAATGTACACATATTAAACTTGTAGGTGGGCATGGGCATGTACGAGTAAGAGGAAACAGGAGTATAGGTGAATTAGGGGTAGAGCTGAAAGAAGCAGGAAGCAAGCAAAAAAGGAGGAGACAAAGAATAGGCCTCCACCCACAATTCATCACCGTATCATTCATACAAAGGAAAGAGAAGAATAAACAGCAATACGTGGAATAAAACGGGGGATACCCAATCAAGGGGATAAAGGCGGCGGATTATGCTTCTGGGGTATGAATAGGTAGCTGAAAGAAGAATTGACAGGCTTGGAATTAGAAAGAGTATGAAATGCAGTCAGTGGCTGGTTGAGAGGAAAGGGGGTTAAAGATTGACATCAGCGAAACGTTATTATAAAGGGATATATTAGAGAGGAAAGCAAGAGGAATAGCGAATGATTATTTATGCTGGATGCTGCCACTCAGACGGTGGGTCAGACCTTTGAGAGAATCTGACTGAGGCGAAAACGAATTAGTGGTTTTGCGGACACTCCGCTTCAGCAAAGAACGGGTGGATGCATCATCGTCGTCTCTAGAAGCCACTATGTGAGTTTCTGACTGTGTTATTTGTTTTTGTTCCTGTGCACCGTCGGTCTGAGAGCAACTGGCCAAGTCAACGTCCATCTTACTCTGTGCTGCCTTCCGAGACCGTTCGTATCTCAGTGTGACATCACCCTTCCAGCGGGTGTCAAGTAGGCGATCCCAGAAAGTGAAGAATGGTTGGCTGAAGTTTGACTTGATGCCCCAGCTCTGGTGGTGGATGTCATGATAAGCGGCGTTGTTTCCAGTGACATGCTGAAGGGGGTCCCAGGGGAAGGCGTAGCCGCAGTGGTCATCGACGGTCTTGAGCGTTGAGCAGGTGAAAAACCACATTCCCTGTCGAGTGGTCATGCCACAGGTGAGGAATGCAAGACCGGTGCCGGCTGTGTCGAGAAGGAAGCCCTCAAATGGATGGTTATACAAAGCACCAAAGGCGTATGGTACGTATAGCCTATGATGCCTTGAGTGGAATGTAGCTGTTTCATGTCAGTAAAGAACATAGTAGTCAACGCAGAGATATGAAAATGCAAAAAAAATAAAATAAAATAAAAAAAAAAAAAAAAAAAAAAAAAAAAAAAAAAAAAAAAAAAAAAAAAAAAAAAAAAAAACCTACTGTATAGCCACTTGTTCATATGCATAGCACGGTGAAGGAAGTACTGCCATGTGTCGACAAAGGTGATGGCATATACAAACTGGAGCGCCGGGATAAGGTAGTAGTATATGGAATAACCAACAGCCCACTCCCAGGCGGCGAAGGCCGGTGCTGTAGCAGTCTCTCCTGTTGATGAAGTGACCACCTGGGTCAAAAACGGGTAATGGCCTCCTGACACGACGGCAGCAAGAATAGGATAACCCGAGAGCTTAGCCGCCAGGCCGACAGGATCAACTCCTAGCAGCATCATAAGCTGGGGCACGGCGCGCTGAGCGAGGCGGATACGGGTGGCCCAGACGGCAATATCATACTCCTCTCTGCCATTGAACTCTGGCTGGTCGAAGAATATGAGCAAGACGCCAAAGAGGGTCTGGATGATCTGCTGTAGGATGACGTCGCGCACCACCTCCCAGCGGGTGACATGGTTCCTCTTCAGAATCTCTGCCGGAGTGTGAAGGCGGTATTGCGGGAAGTAATCATTCACGTCTATCCAGTGGAAAATCATGGACAGGGCCCAGTAGGCAACTACTGGGAGAATGAGAATGGTGGCATTATCTGGAATAGGGGCGATGAGTGGTTGGCGGGGAGTAAGGGTGTAGGACGGGAGCGGCGGAAGCTCAATTGCGGAAGCGTTGAGCATGACGGGCAGGCCAGGCGGGTTAACAATAGCGGAAAAGGAGGGCTGGACACTGTCGGGAGGATGTTTCCTTGAGCTTGCCTGTCACTCAGGATCAAAGCTATATCAGACGACAGAGGATGCTGGGCCCATGGGATAGAAGAGTAGAGGTAGGCCAGGCAGGTGAAATCGAACAAGACAAGGTCAGGAAGAGCGAAAGTCGTGCGCGGTTAGAGGCTGCTCGGAAGGCTGAAGGAGAGAATCGAGCGAGGCACGACAGGACGTCGCCTTTTTATTCGAGAAACCGGAGATTCGAAGAATTGAACGTCGAAAGTCGAAGTTGATGTCGAAAAGTCGGATGTTTTTTTTTTTTTTTCCACTCCTTCCTTTTTCGGCCAGAACAGGTGATTATCACGTGAATAACATCACGTGTTATTGTGATATAAAAGTTTATTTTATGCTTATATTCTATTCTTTTTTAAGGGGGAAATTTTCAACATAGAAATCATGAGTCGGGTGATTCCATACGATGATGGGTATTGTTGACTGCTAGCTGTTACTTAAATGGTAGAGGTGCCAGTTATCATTATCATACGTGCTTGAGACAACTGGTTAGTTATCTGTACAGATGACTTCTTTCCCCCCTTAAAGGCACCCTCTTTTTTTTCCTTTGGTCCAGAGCTTTATTTTTCTCTCCTGTGGCCTGCCCTCCGTTCACCTGTAGGCTCTTAGGCTCTTCCTTAGCTATCGACCCCTGAGGCCCCTCTGATTTAAGGTCCGTCTTACCTCTAGTACAGGATAGTAAGGAGCAAAAGAGAAGCAACCTTAATAAGGAGGCTATAAGAGAGGCGGAGCTAGAGAGGAGATAGCTAAAGGGGAAAGTTGCTTTTAAGACTAGCACGGAGAGCAGGCTAGGAGTAAGAGTAGTATAACTAGTCAGTTGGGTATGTGGAATTCTCCCTTACAAGCTGAAAACCAATGTTGGCCTGTTGGTCTGTCTAATCCGCCGTCAAAGCCGCCCAGTGAATTGTTCTATGATCCAGGCTAAAACCAATGAGCCCTCCTTGCAAAGGAATCATAGCAAATGTCTACTCCATGGCCATTAGCCAGTGGCTCTGAAGACGGGGCCAAACAATCCTAGCCAGACAAAATACCCTATAACTTTATCTAGCAATGACAGTAAGAAAAAGTGAACACCTTTTTTTATGGCCTAGCCATCGCTCAGGAGCATGACCTGCTCCTCATACCTGTCGCCCTCAACGGGATGTTGAGAGAGTATACGGTTTATGTCTTCCAAATCCTCTTCAGCTAGAGACAACACACTGGAGTTTTCAAGCACTCTCTCCCTCTTTGTTGAGCCCGGGATAGGAACTATGGTAACATGGAACCTCTTCTCCAGAGCAAGCACCCAAGATATGGCGATCTGTGGCAAGGTCATATTCTTCCGGTCGGCAATGCCCTCTAGGGCCTTTACGAGTTTTATGTTATTCTCTATCTTGCCTGGTTGAAACCTTGGGAAGGTCTTTCGTCTGTCCCCATCCGGCAGGTCATCAGGAGACTGGATCTTGCCAGTCAAGAACCCGCGGCCCAGAGGCGAGTAGGCGATGACGGGGATGTTGAACTCTTTGCATGCTTCGAGGATGCCGTTGTTTGTAGGACCAGTGCTCCAGAGGCTTAGCTCTATTTCCACCGCAGCAATTGGAGCTACTCTGGCTGCCCGTCGAATCGTCTCGGCCCGAACCTCAGACAGACCGATACCCCCGATCAAGCCCTCGTCACGCATCTTCAGTAGAGCTGCCATCGTCTCTTCGATTGGTGTATTCCTATCCACGCGGGAGCACTCGAAGATGTCGATTTTCTTTGTTCCTCCCAGGAGCCGCACACAGTTCTCTACGCTCGGGCGTACTCCTTTCTCTGTCCCGTCGAAGGAGTGGTCTTTACCCATCCCGCCCTTTATGCTTAGCACGACCTTGTCTGCATCCTCAGGATACTTGCTAAAGTATGCCCGGAGTAGCTGCAGTGAGTTTGCGTCTGGAGGGCCATAGTGCTCGCCACCATTCCAGAAGTTGGCTCCCTGCTCGAGAGCCGTCTTCATCACCTTGAATGCATCCTCGTACTTCGTCGGGTTGGGCGTCCATGTGAAGCCTATTCCCCCATCCATCAGCCATCTAATCTGCCAACCTGACCTGAAAAACAATTTACTCACCCATTAAGCCGTATCCAATCTTGCCAACTGGCTTGCCGAGTATCATAGTCATCTTAGTAATTAAAATAGTCTGCCAACAAGTAGACGGTGGTTTTCCAATATGGTCAGCAATAGGGAACTCTGTGGTGAACAGTTGCGGAGGTAGACGATGTTACACCTATCTCCTCACGTTGTGCAGCACATGCCTTTTGGTTTTGCCATATTTTCCACTTCGGTACTCTACGTCATTTTGTCTCCTTATAGAGAAGTCACTACTTGCCACCGGAAGCCTCAAAATAAACAAACATAAATCACGGATTTCAAATAGAAAATGGTTGAAGAAATACGATCTCGATTATTCGTTGCGTCGTCAGTGCCTAGGTATATGCTGAAAAATTTGTGACAAACAAGAAATGAAGTATGAGAAGAAAAGCAGAATCTGACCCAAAGGTTCCCTGAGGTATAATGGAGGCACCAAGCGAGGGATAACAGTTATTTTTGCGTAAAAGACAAATTACACGCAGAAGTTCAAGGTAGAATAGAGACCAGACGATCATGATGCTATATCTTGTGTCCAGTTTCCACATCTTCATAGCTAGGCGAATGGGTGTCAGAAAACTCTTCTGTGAAACCGGATACACGACGCTCCCTCGGCCGTGACTCTGTGTTTTCAGACACTACAATGTTGTCAAGGGTTACCGGTACACCTATGCTGGAGAAGGATGATCCGTGACGACCATGAGTTGGTCTGGCTGGATGGTGCAGTTCTCGCTGGTTCTCAGGAGACGGTGAGGTTGCAGGAGATATGGGGCTGATGAACGATGGCGTCTCGCTTGGGTGTCGAGCAGTCACGGGAGTATCGTTGAAAGGGGTAGGTAGCTCTGACGGGCTCATCACAGTGCCAGCTACACAATTGTTAGTTAAAAGTGTTTGATGGCTATTAATATCATACACATATGATGTAGTTACTTACCATGCATCTCATGGATTGGAGAGCTGCCAGCCTCCGGGGCGTTGATATCAGAATAAACAATAGTTGAGGGAGGGTGGTTATTGGGTGACGCGACCGAGTCAATTCCTGAGTCTGAGTATATACCCGTCGATGCATGCTTGTCGTTAATGCCAATTTCAGTGGAGGTAGTAGTCATGTCTGGCTTGTGTGATGGCTGTCCCATTCCATACATCCATCCAAGGATGCGTCTCCTAGCAACTTCGCTTGTTCCTCCAAGGCTAGGAGCGTATCGTCTTTCTTTGCGTCGACGGAAAATAAGCCACACCACTGCCAGAGCAGTGATGAATATCAGGCCTAGGACAACACCTAGAACTGCCCCAACCCATCTAGGAAGACCACCGCCTGCTCCCTTGTTTTCTCCGGGGGGAGCGGTAGTACCAGGAGCGGATGAGGTTGCCTTAGCAGGCTCATATGGATACCACTTTTGGATAGTTTTGGTATATTTCTTGCCAAAAATATCTCCCAGTTTGTCGTTATCCCAGCTGTCCGGTTGAGTTTTGGTGGCTCCCCCTTTTCCACTATTTCCAAGGAGTAAGGAATATTAGTAAAGGTTGTCAGTAAAAATGTAACAAGAATAGAGGGATTCCTTACGTTCCGCCAATCTTCTTGGTGATCACATCTGGAACTACGTACCCGCTCCACTCCCTTGGGTCATACTTATCCTTGAATTTCAGCTCGTTCAAATTAAATACCCGGACTAAAGGTCCCACTAGACATGATGTTTGTGATGTATATTGACCGCCAATAACGAACATTTGATCCGGGTATGGTTTGACACACTTGTGAGCGCGGCGGCCCATGTTGCTTTCTCCGGTATATACTTTTGTCCAGGTAAACGAAGGAATTGACAGAACATGTACATCATCGTACGGCCTGACGGTGCGTTCAGTGCCATTGTATCCGCCGTAGATGTATATATTGAACGAGCTCCGATCTGCCGCCTCGCCAACAACTGAGCAGAATGAATTCGATGCTGGCGGTATATCGCCTGTAGTCTTCTGTGAATACCTTTTTAGAAGTCAGTGACTATTCAAGCTGTTACAAGGAAAAATTTTGCATAAGTTACCATTCTCCAGTCCCAATATCATACAAGCTAACCGTCTCCATAAACGCGGAATCCTTCTTGGTCTGGCAGAATGTGTTAATGATAGAGTGAACGGTAATTGGGGAACAATATGCAAGTGCAGTCAAAGGCTTACGTTTTCCTCTTTCTCTTGGGAAGATATGGGTGAAGGATATATGGATTCCGGGTTTGTAACGCCACCTATTACGACCATGACGCCGTCTGAAACGGGCAGCCAGACCAACTCTGCATTTGATCGTCCAGTAACCCCCGTTAGATTGTCACGGGCAAATTTTGGTTCGTCAAATCTGGACAGGTCAACAGATATAAGAGTATTAGCTGTTATATTCGGCTGAGTTGCCACGTCTATGACGTCCCCATTTTCTCGCTGACGTCCACTGAAGTAGTATCCCTTATTTTCGCTTGGAACGGATACGCCTGCTCCATGGGTAATGTAGCGGGTGACATCTTCATGGATTTGAGGTAGGATCGAGCCTGGTTTGAAAGGCGGTTTAAAAGGGCCGTATTGATAGGCATCATATCCATAGAGGGACGAGTTTGTGGGGGTTTGGAGTGGCCTTCGAGTAATACCGCTATCAAAGCCTCCTAGTTAGAACATGGAACAGGGTGTTATAGGCAGAAGGAGTAAGTACCCATAAGTAAGAAGGGTATAGTCGCTGTAGAACATTGTTCCATCGATATAGGTAGGCGCAAGAAGCGATGCATCTCCGCCAGCGAGCCTTGGTATCCTTCCAAGCAGGTCTGTGAAATTGGTTTTCATATCAAAGGAGGAGTTGAATGAAAGAGTAAACATATTGTCCAAATCGGGACCTACGTCCTGAATTAGCTAGTCTGTGACGTTTTTTTATTTATTAGAAGTCCCTACCAGCCTTCTCCAGGATCGGTCTGCCATCTTGAAAATTGCTACATATTGTCAGGAATAATAACGATCAGAAAGTATCATTATGGGAAACTCACCGTTGCCATAATAAAGAGCCTCCATCAAGGTAAACAGTGTCGCGAATAACTCCAGCTGGAGATAACAGGCGTCAGCACTCCAGTAGACCCAAGTAGATTACCATCAGTCAGTACATACCTCTGAACCTATACCAGTTACAAAAGTCGACGTTAGTCTGGACTTTATCTCCCTGACCGTTAACCATGGAGATAAAGGCTAGTCCTAAGCCCGCAATGGCGCTGGACGACTTCATCTTGGTGGCCACCAAGGATGAAATAGGCGACCAAATGGATTGAAGCCCAGTCGAGGATGTGAACTTGCGCGTGGCTCTTCACTCGAGAGTCGAGCGCTTAGGCTGTAGTGCGGTATGCAGGTCAAAACACTTTATCTGCCCGGCAGAAGGTCACTCTCATGGCTAGTTTCTAGTCTGCGCTTGAAGTGGTGATGTCTGCGCTTGTTAAACGATAATGCCGCTGCAGACGAGGGCTTGAAGTTGAATCGACTGCCCCTTGTTCCCCTGGAGGATAGAGGAAATCCCCGGTGACTGGAGCGTATCAAGTAGGGCGACACCTGGCTGGGTCGAGTTGGAAATATATCTACTCCGTAACTTATTCGTTGAAGAAGTTACTGCGCATGGTAAGTAGGTTTGTGCCGGATTAGGGTTAATTTCAATATTTTACAGTGAAAAACACGACTCTAATTACCCTCCCAGGTCGCAGAATCGTGAAGGGCCAAAAAGTAGAGTCAAACAAGAGAACCATCAGCTTGTCAGGAGTGTTGATAAAGAGTGATGGATCGGTGGCAGTGACCGTTAAGCGGGACTGAGGCTGGAGTAGCACTCCCACGACCATACCGGCTGAAAGGTTGAGAATACTGGGATCAGAAGAAAGAAATGGGAATTTGAGAAAAAAAAAAAAAAAAAGGCCAAAAACCCAAAAAAGCCGCAAGTGCTTGCAAGGGAGAAGCCACAGGGGCCGGGGCGTTGGTCGTTGGTCAAGAAGAAAGCTAGCGATAGGCCGTATCCATAGGTAAGTGCATCTAGAGGCATGCACCCAGAGCCCGCAGGATGCGTTAAGACCATGGCCGAGTAGTCCGTAACGAGTATCATTCCGCTTGTACGGTGTACATGCTCCGTATGCTCAGGCTGGAACGCCAGCAATGAACTCACTTGTAAACTCCTTTAGCTGTGCAGCTAGTGTCTACGGAGTATCGGTCCATGAGAACTGCTGGAAGCAAATCCTTCACCGTCCCCTTCATAAAAGGATATGATAACTATAGGATGGTGGGCAGCTCCGCAAAATGGGGATGTCTTTTGCGGGCCTCTGCATCCTTGGGGCTTCTCCAAAATCCAACATGTTCTCTCCATCTGGCCAGGGAGGGAATAACTGCCGTATTGAGAGGACGGAGACTCCGTACGAATAGATCCTCTGTTGACTTCTTGCATGATTCCTCGCTGGCCGATGCCACCCCATCCTGGGCGTGGAAAATGATAGCCGGCGCGCTCACTTTTCCATTTTTGACCATGCCACTTGTTTGTTCCCATGGCACATCCATCCCCAAGTTAGGTTGTTGTCCTCTTGGGACATTGCAGGGGAGTCCCTGGCGCCGTCGCTTTAGCGCGCCATATATTTCACGATGGTTGGACAGCCAAGATTGTTGTGCAGGGAAGTTTTATCCTTGTCACCCAATGAATAGTTTTCTCTTCTCTTTTCTTCTGTTGCTCGCCTCTCCTCTCTCTACCTTCTTTGTTGGTCAGACATTGTTATTATCGTGCGATGACATCCGGATGCGGCTATGGCGAGGAAGTGATGATCAACTCCAGTTTCAGGGGGTTATTACCAAGTGGGTGATTAGCTCGTGGGGTCTCGCGAAGCAAATGAACCTGGCAAGGGCAAGTCCCAACTCTCCTGAAAATGATAACTTGTTGTTACCTGTACGGCGTACGGAGTACAGCGTCCTCCGTCCAATAAGGAAAATAATGGGGGTCTGGCAGGTGATGCAACATCCAGCAGCGACATCGTATTATTAGTATCATGTATGTCTTCAGATACATGGCTAGGGTGAATGCGGACAAGGGACAACTAACTAGGCGGTTCTTTACTCGGGGTCGATATTATTCCATGCATAAGATGTTCTCTCGTCGCAGGGGAGGGCGCCCAGGGTAGTCTGCATCTTGAGGACTGTACGCCGGGCACCTGATCATCGCTCGTTGTATGGGTTTCCCGCTTCGGATGTAGCCATGGATGATAAAGCCCATAGGAAGAGCTTATGCGCAAGGCGAACCAAGTATGCAGGGATTTTCACGATTGTAGTTAGAGAGTTTCTCTGCTGCCAATATACAGCTCACCTCGCAAGACGTAGAAAGCAAATGCTGCCCATCTATTCCATCAATTGCGAGCTTATCTCGGTGCACTAAAAGCGCCTATCCTCCTTGATGGCTTTACGTCAGTAGCCAGCATAGCGCGTCCTTCGGGTGGAGTGATTTGGACTTCAATGAGCAGTATGGAGTACTCCGTAAGTGATATCCATATCACAGTCGTCATCTTCTACCCTGGTTTTGCTGGAGAGACGAGCAATATGCCATCAACACTCAGTCTTACTCCATACTTTGGTACTATGACAGGGCATGCACACGTCCCAATTTCTGGACAATGCTGGAGTGGAGATATCACCCAACCGAGCAAACCAGTAGACTCTCTTCCCCAGGTGGGTGAGTTGTCAGGGAGATACTCCTCGTTCGGGAATATGTACGAAAGGAGGGGCAAACAAGGGTTGGGCGAAAAGCTCAGAATGCCAGCATCTGAGTGCGAAGGCCTCTGGCACAGATTAAGCGGAAGATGCCGTAAGTCTCCCATAATTCCCGGCAACCCTCAGTTTAGACTTGACAACATACTCCGTAATATCGACAGAGTTACGTTCAATGGCTGCGTTGCGACGGCCCAACTTTTTGCTGGTGCCAACAGAGTATTTCAGCCTCGTTGTAATGGCCAATAACAGCCGCTGAGCATATGTTCCCATCTGGAACCTCGGGAAGAGAGGCTTGTACGTTGCCTTGGATACGACACACATTAAATGCCCTCCAACCCTGGATCCTGGCTAACCTTGAAGGGTAACTATTTCTCTTAGCTGCATGGCTGGCTTGCGAGAGTGCATTATCTTCAGCATCCCCAGTTCAACTGTTCCTCGACATCTACTCCGTATCATCGTCGTCTTGTGCCTGCGCAGGTCCAGGGACACTCTGGTTCACCTCCCTTGACAGGTTGTCAGCTCCATGGATGCCTGCCTTCTGCCTTCTTCCTCCGATGCACGCCAAGTCGAATAGCGCGAGTCGATATCTGCAAGAAAACGTCTATCCCTGTCCATGGAGCTAAGACCCGGCCCAAAGCGCATCAAGAGTGATCACTGGCCTAAGCGATTTTTTCAAAGTCTTTTTGTTGGGATCAGCTGTTGACTGGTAGATACGGAGTGACGGGCGGACGAACAAACTCAGGAGTTAACCATAATGCACGGCCTCCGAAGTCAAAATCTTTTGATCCCCCTTCGATAACTTGCTTCCTAGTTATATTAATAGAGATACTTTTGCTACTCCGTATTTGTGGGCGGCTTCATCCAGTAGGAGTGGATAGCGCTGCTATCCTCCGACCTGAGATAACGATACAGAGTAAATAGAACTTAACGGAGGGAGCCTCATGGCGCATTGCTCAAAGATTCGAAAGATTTTAAGAAAAGTCAGCCTAGAAATCAAGTATGAGTTAATGAGCAAAGGGTAACTGTTTCGGGATACAGAGTATCTGCGGAGGAATTCCCGAGCTGCAATTCTTTATTATATAGTTGGGAAGCAACTACTAGCTTGTTGAAGCACTCGTAGCGGCAAAACTTCCACTTAACTCCACTGGCGAGTCGAATATCTCAGTAATGATGTACGTATAATTTCTGGAAATATTTATTGCGTCACGACCTAGTGGAGTTTTTGGCAGCTTTATGGTAAAAAATTTGGTGGGTGGCGGTTGATGGTTGATGGACCGGCGGGTTGTGGGAAACTAACTAGTTAGTTAGGAAGTTGTTGACGTTCGAGTTAACGAGTGGGGAGACTGAGAGGACAAGCTAAGGCTGAGCACCGCCATCTCAGACCTCACGCCTCTCTCTGCGTCGAATAAACCCACAGTAAAACAACAACGGCGACTCTGCCTCTGCTTTGTTTTCTCGTCAAGCCAGGCTGAGCTTGACTTTCCACTGGCGAGGGTGGTGTGGCGTGAGAGGGCTGGTCAAAGGCTTGGACGAATGGGTGTTTCACCCAAGGCTTCAACTCTGGCTTCTTCCACTCTTTGTACTCCGTTGTTATGGATTCTGTGGTTCAAGCAGGGTGCAGAAGCAGGTACAACAAGACTATCGGTCGTTAGTTAGCCAACTAGTTAACTGGTTGAATTTCCCCTGCGAGACATGCGCCTTTCTTAGCCTGCGTGAAGATATCACTTCCGGGCGTGTCGAACTCGCTCGTGCATGGGAGTGCCCAGTTCTTAACTCATAGTTATCACCGCGTGTTATGACTGATGGGCGCGCAGGGGAGCCATGCTTTTGCGAGAACTGGAGCACAAAGAGCAGGCCATGCATGCAGACACCCGCGAGAAGTGCTTCCAGGCGAATCTGAGACAGGGCGGGAGCTGTTATCCAGCCTCCCTGCGTGGCTTGTTGGGTGTACTCCGTAAACCTCGAAGTAGCAAGCAGAGTGACCAGCTCGTCGCCGTCTTGCCTGGAGGTTGAAGAGATGAAGTCGTTCGAAGTCGACGACGACGGCCAAAGCGGAGGCGCGGGCCGTGGTCATGTGCCATCTATGCGGCTCAAAACGGCCTCGACTTCGACTTCGACTTCGACTTCGACTTCAACCTCCGTCAAACACCCAGTGAACCAGCAAAAAAATTACTATACTACAACGCTTCGTCATCTCCTCAAGGTCTCGAACCCCTGGTGGGACAATATGTTGCGTGAGACTGTCGGGCGCGTTCCGCTATCCTACACTGTCACTAAGCTATACGTACCGCTGCTATTAATAAAGATTCAAGGCCGTATTATAAGCTGCAGAGAAGTACAAGTTACCACTGCCGGAGCAGAGCGGCACCTACGATCATCTCTGCATGCTGTCAACTTGTCAGCTAGTTGTACATGTCATCCCCGTCCATAGAACCCGCAGACAACATATCCTTGTCTCCACGGTTAACCATTTTGAGACTAGGCGAGATATCTGCATCCTGCGTCAATCAATCCTGCATCCCCATTCTAAAAGAGGGAAGAAAAGCTCAGACTACTGGCATCAACCAGTCTGGTCGATGACTGGGGCCTCGAGTGTGGAGGGCCTGCAGCGGACGCAAGCCTGCAAGAGCCTTGTCAGTTTTCTTTCTTCACCACTTGCTTTCTTTCGTTTCTTTTTCGCCTTTTGCTCACGATCTTTTTTCTTTCCGTCTGAAAAAAGACTGCGCGAAAGCCCATTCCGTAGAGGGAGAAGGAAACGAAAAAAAAAAAAAAAAAGTTATACCATGCAGCCTGCGAGCGGGAGTGACGTTGCATTCAGCCGTTTCTTTCAGCTTTTGATTGGGGAGGCCTTGACTCTTCTTCCACGCCAAAGATCAAAGCAAAAATGGTGGCGGCGGAGCTGGTCGAGACAGGCTGTAGGCTTGTGTTTAGCCCAAGATCCTTCAGGTTCTCCCGTATAATTTACCCTCTCTCATTCGGAAAGGACTACCTGATGCTCTTCCCACTGCTCTGGTTCTCTGGCGCAGGTATGGAGCATACCTGGACCTCTCATACGCAGGCACTTGTTGACCTTGCTCGTTTCTTTTTCTCCCACTGGCTTTCTCTTGATATTCGCTAGACATTATTTTATTGACTAGGGAACCCCTACCTCCTTGAGCTCTGCCTAGGTAACAGTTTCTGCCCTTCTTATCTACTCTTGTCGTCGCATCTCTCTCTCTCTCTCTATTTTCCTACCTCGCGCAGCATTGGCTTTCACTCTCTTCTTTAGCTATTTGAGCACATGAGTAGTGATCTCTAAGCTTCCAATTGCTTCGCCGTGTGGTCATTTCTACCGTCTATGACTGAATACCCACCACAATGAGGTTGACTACATCTGTTCTTCTGTGGGCGGCTACATCAGTGCTCCAGGCTGATGCTACTCAGACTTATCGCAGCCCAACCGGACCCGAAGGTTACGGAGCATACCCTCCAAGGTACACCGTTTCGTACACCACTATCACCTCAACAAGCACTATTCATAGCTGCCCGCCTCGAACAACAACCCTCTTCACTTCCTCTCCGCCTCCTGATGATGGATGCAAGTTTCCTGGCTGCCCCAACAAGCCGCCGAAACCCGGCAATGATGTGCACTGTGATGTAAGATCATCTTCTAAACATTCGAACCTCTCCTGGCTATGCCCCCACCACGAGTTGACACAAGTCTGATCAAATAAAAATAGATATATTGCTGGGCAAAGGGGTGTTCGCTATGCAAAAATGATACCTGTCCTAAGCAAGGTGGTATCTATAAACGCCGTGAAGATGTGAAAAATATCTTTGCTCGTAGCACTGGGAGTGTTGAAGGATACAATTACAACCCGGAAACGACCTGCTGCTGTTGCTGTGAGCCTGGAGGTGGCAAGCATACAGTTACTGTTACCAAAACCAAGACCGAAACAAAAACGGAGACCGCCAGTATCACCAAGATTATTACTGACTATGTCACCAAGACGGTGCTGATCCCCACAACGGTCCTCGAGCCAACTACCATCGTTGATCCCACAACAGTGCCCACTACGGTGCCGACGACTATTCCTACCACCGTTTACAATGAGACCACTATCCATGATTCAACTACCATCTCCACAACTGTTATTCAGCCTACGACAATCTCGGCCACGACCACGCTTACAACCACATTCACAACCGTCGTGCCCACTTACATAACGACAACCACGTTTGGAACTGTCACGTCAGTGGTAACTGTTATGGTACCTACTACCGTCACTTCAACCTACGTTTCTACGATGTACACTACCCTACCAGGTACAACTCTCACCACTTCAGTTACGGTACCAGGGCCTACCGTGACTCCTCCTCCTGTTACACTGCCACCGGAGACTGAAATCATCACTCTGCCTGCATCTACTGTTACAAAGGTGACTACGCTTCCAGCAAGCACCATGACGGTGACCAGCACATTGCCTGCTAGCACGATTACCCAATCCGGAACCACAGTCACCCTTCCTGGAAGCACTACGGTGATAACTTCGACAATTCCCGCCTCGACGATTACCCAGACCTACACTGAGCCTGGAACAGTGAGCACGGTCACTAGCACTCTACCTCCGGAGACTCATGTAATTACCCTGCCGGGTTCGACAATCACCAAGGTTACCACCCTTCCTGGAACCATCATGACAGTGACTCAAACGTTGCCTGCCAGTACCGTAACCCAATCTGGAACTACAGTGACAATCCCTGCCAGCACAACAGTGATTACAACCACTTTGCCAGCATCGACCATAACCCAGACACTGACAGAGCCAGGAAAGGAAATTACTGTCACCAAGACCAATACAGTAACTACAACAACAACGAGTCTCTCCATATCTCTCTGCCCAACCCGCACTGCCAACCCAACATATACTCCATTGGCGCCGCTTCCATCGAACTACATTTGGGGATGTCCTCCTGGACAACTTTGCAGACCAAAGCGTACTCCCGCGGACGGACAGTGTAACTTCGAGGTTGGACTTCCAAGTCAGAACTTTGTTTGTAGCCCCGATGAGTGTATTCCTAGCCCTCCAAGACACCCCCCACAGAAATGGACGCCTGGTAAGGTTGAGAAGTGGGTTGTTTCTCCCGGCTACTTCAACATTGACCCAAGAAAATTCGGCCTTACGTTTGATATCTTCTCGTTTGAGAATGTGACGGCAACCTCTCAAGGTTATTTCCGTCGCTCCTTGTCCGCTCTTTTCAAACGCGGTCCTGAGATTGTGGCCGGCGAATGTTACGATGAGTGTAATTCTGCCGCGACTGAAGCAGAAGCCATTGGAGCAGATCCCGCGCTGTGCAAGCCGGACTCTCTGTTTATGAAGCTTGTTGGGCAGTGCAAGAAATGCACTAATGATAGATCCAACGGCACATACTCAGACTTTGACACTGTTCTCTTCCCAGAATTCCAGAAATGGCTTGATTACTGTGACACCCTTCCTATCCCCAGTGGCCCTACGACTAGGCCTGAGCCTGGAATGACCTCTTCTACCACATCGTCGCCTACTCATTCGACAGTTATTACCTCTATGACTTCCATGACAATGTCAAAGTCTTCTACCCCAACGCGATCTTCTTCAACTGCGACAACGAGTGAAACTTCCTCTACTGAATCAAGCAGGACTTCTAGTGAATCATCAACTGAGTCGCCGACAGATCCATCAACTACAGAAAGGACTAGGACCACTTCTACAGCTGAGTCCACGGAGACAACGGAGCCTACTTCGACGGATGCATCGACGGAGTTAACATCTACCGCCACACATTCAAGTACTGGAAGCGATCCAGAGTCAACCAATACGCGCCATCCATCGTCCACGGCCAGCGGTTCGACTACCACTCGTGGCGGTGGGGGTGGACATGGCTCCTCTTCCTCTGAGGGCCCTGTCCCCACTAGCATGGGCACACACACTACTACCGGGGGCGGCTCCATCCCTGGCTCAGGGACTGGCATCCCACCTTCGTCTTCCACAGACCCTGTTCCATTCCCTGGAGGTGCAGGATCCCTCTCCCCTTCAACTTGGGGCAAGGTTGTGACTTGTATCTCCGGCATGGCATTACTCGTTGCATTTATATAATCCGACAAGAGGCCTATGATTCTCTAATACCACTGCCCCCTATATAATCACCGCTGGTAAATCCAGGTCATGACTCGCGCCTAATATAGTCATTGTCACGAGTTGCTTTTAAATTCTTTTCTTTGTACGGATTGGAATGGATCAATGATGTTTTAAATGGTTGGATGCCCCAAAACGGATGGGAGCTGTGGTCACCATACACCACTATACTTGATTATCCCCCGTGATCTATAAACTAATGAATTGAAGTCCTTTATATAAATGAACATGATCTCTTGTGTACCATGAACCTTTTACGAGGGCTAACGTAACTTACATCCAGCTGTTGAACTAACTAAATTACGTGATTGGCATATTTTGATAATGGTGATTCTCTATATGTTGCATACCGGAGTAGTAAAAGAAGATCGATCAGGTTATTCCTTGCTACAGTTGTATCTAAATCCGGTTGGCTAGATAACTGTAGCAAGATCCGATGGTAAACATCATGCGTCAAGATATGAACCCTAGGCTTTCGCTCTACGACATCCTCCCTTGCAAGCACAGCAGAAACCATTGCACTCTAGGAATAAATTAGTCATTCTTCTACTTAATGGGTGTCTAGCATCATAAGTATTGATATATATACTTACTTCCATATCCACAGCAAGGAGTTCCAGTTGTCCCATCCTCACACTTATTGTACTTCTATACAAAAGACGGTAAGTTAGTTCTTCACCTAATGAGACTACCAGCACAGAGCCTGGCCACTTACTGGTCCTGCGAACGCCCAGGGCTTGCAACAGGCTTGATCTCCTCTTGATGTAATTGCCGTGTCGGGGGTGGTAGCGAGGCTGAATGGGTTGGCGAGGGCCAATACCGGGAGGACGAACAAGGCCGAGAGCTTCATTGTCGTAAAGGAAAAGGAGGATCGTCTCTGATCTGTATAGGGGTCAGATATTGTCAAGATCATATGTTTCTAGGCCTTGGAGCTAAGGATAGCTACAGGGGAGGGAACGGTGCAGCTTTATACCAGAGGAGCATGTTATTGTCGTGGATCTGTGATAAGAACGACATCGTATCATGGAAGAACTCATTCACTCGCAGGTTCATGTCGGCCTCAATGTTTGAGGGGCCGTAACAGTAAACTTGAAAGGGAGTGGACAGTGAATGAACCCCTCGCAGATATAATTGCGCCGTACGGCGGATATCAAGCGGCCATCGCGCGACCTAGCAGTTCTCATTCACGATAACCGTTAGTCATGGTATAGTTGTATGCACGGAATGTTATAACTATGACATCCGTTGATGAGATACGGGCCCGGAATCATGGAAAGGAAATATCCCGCAATGTTCCAGATATTACCATGTGCGGCTTTGGGGTATTTCGGTTGGTTATAGATCATCTGCGAACAAGTGTAGCCAGACGGCGTATACAAAGAATGATGTTGGTTCAACTCATGCATATTGTTGATCACTTCGCAGAGAACTGGTAACTAGTTATATCGTATTCAGGAGCAGCAATCCACATCAAAGCAAGGAAAAGCAAATGAGACGGAGCAGAGTAACTTGCTAGAATGATTAATGCCGTTTGCGGTGATACGGAAATTGGCTTATAGTGGCGTAAGTATCATTTAATGTTGGCAACATTTGATGAATACTATTATTAACCAAGATAACTCGTTAAATATCCATGATAATAAGCCATGTTTTAGAAAGCACCTCTACACCACACGGCATCCACCTTTGCAGGCGCAACAAAAGATATTACACTCTATAACGGGACACGAAGTTAGACATCGGATCATAGGCTATCAAGAAACAGCAGATACGGGTGATGTAAAGGCGGATGCTTACTCCCATATCCGCAGCATGGTGTTCCAAACGTGCCATCTCCACAGAGGCGCCAGCTCTATGATTAAGCGGAATAGTTAGTTGTATTGATTTAGTATGTCAGTTGCGGAACCGGCTGGTTAGCTGGTAAGTTCACTCTCCAGGAGACTTACATTGCTACCTGGAGGAAAGGGGTGGCAGCAATAATTCGCACTTCTGGCCTGCAGAGATCCAAGAGGGTTTTTGGGAGCAGGGCTGATGGGAGCAGGGTTGGCGAGAACCAGGATTGGGAACAGTAGGAAGACTGGAATATGCATCTTGAGAGAGGATAAATTACTGTTCTAGAGGTAGATATGAGAAAAGCGGTGATTCAGAGGCTGGATACGCCCTTCATATCTTGTGATGAGACGATGAGGGGGCTTCTTTTATACCATAGATCCTCTATACAATATATACTCGGGGAGCTAGTTGCATTAACTAGCTACGAGGTCTATTGTGAGGCGGGATTATATACCAAAATCCGCTGTTTGGCATTATAAGTTACGCCTCCGGCGTAGCGAACCGAAGGCTGCATAACAAACAGCCTGCAAATAGCCGCCTTGCGGTCCCACCTAAGAACTGGACAGTAAAAGTATCTTGGCATGCACTATAGGATATCCCTCAAGTGTTGCGGTCATCTTAATAGCTCTTCGAAGTAGGGATATGGTACTTGAGCAGTCGAGCATTATACAGGGGTATACGTTGGTGTAGATTTCACAATCAGCCTTGAAATACTCACCACGCCAACTAAGTTGAAGCGTCTCAATATCATGAGGTTAGTGTGCATGAATGCATACTGACACGGTTCCTGTATATAGCCATCACGACTATGCACTCGTTACATATCTGGTGTATCCTGAAATTTCTTTGATATCTGCAGATTGGTTATGATAGCAAAAGGTATCATATGCATGCAGGCAAGCAAAGCAAACTAGCCAAGAGTCAGGTTTGTAGGCAGGCTTTTTATCCGCTATCACCTCAACTTCCATTGACAGTTTAGGTGAAGAAATTTCACCTAGGATCTCTCAAACGTGGTAGTCAATTAGTATCGGGGGAATGTTGAAGAGGCCTAGTAACGTTGGTATTTCATGCACGGGCGATATTAGTTAATGGAGAGTGTAGACATTAAAATACGCCAAGAGCAGTGTGCATTGTAAGCTTGAAGATATATAGAATTGCTCATGAAGAAAAGATGAACGCCCACCAAGGTCGCTGCCTCCTGCTGCTAAATCTATCACTTTTTGAACCCAGTCTAAGGTCAGAGGAGACCTTGTGCATGTGAAGCTCGCTGGGTATTGTATTGCTGCTGTTATTATTATTATATTTGGTATGGTTCAATATGTTCATTGGTATATTAGGTGATGGGGTGGTAGGAAGGTCGGACTGCGGCTGGCTGGGTACCGTGTGATCAACAGGACCATCGCAAAGTTGGCAGTGAACCTGACGTTGAGCATACCGCTCCATGAGCTTCCCTGCTGCGTATATACAGCCACCGTAAGCATAACGAATAAGGGAGTCACTTGTGAGACTGCCAATAATAAACACGTCATTGGCTACCTCGAGATCGTTCACGGCGGCAGATTTGAGAGTATCTTTGGCAATGGATGCATCTTGGGATTGGTCAAAGCCGGCGCCGAGTATTTCACGCTGAAGCATGTGGTCAAGATAGGCTAGTGAGCCCTTTCGGCCCACGGCGTAGGATAAGCCGGACACACGGCGAGTGATTGTGGAGCCGTCACTACATCGAAAAGTGACAATACCTTCGGTGCCATCGATCTCCACATCCACAACGAGCGTGTTGGGCAGGGCTTCATAGATATCATCCCAGTCGCGAGTGGTGAGAAAGGGAGAGAGAGAAGTTTGGTTTCGTTTGTTTGGTTTGGAGCTAGTGAATTTGGCCAGCGTGCTGCGTTTCATGAGCTTGTATATTCCGGCGTATTCAGGATACGCTTGCTGGTGGCAGCTTCTAAGCGGAGAAGGGTTTGTTTCCGGCTCCCATTTGAAGATGTGAATGATCTTCTGGTCTCGGGGAGCAGAGATAATGATGTCAGCCGCTGAAAAGCCAGAACCGATGACAAGAAGAGGTGCCTTTTCTGTCGTGGATACATCTGGATGAGCTGGAAGAGAGAGTAGTGGCTGGAGGAGAGGTCTTGCAGGTTTGACTTCGGTGAATATGCCAGATGCGAGGACAAGGTGTTTGCAATGAATGCGGTGTGAGGAAATGTAGAAGCCATCATCTGTTCGAGAGACACCAGAAACCAGCCGTCCGTTTTGTATGGAGTTGCCGATACCAACAGCGGCCGGATATGCGGCCAGGTACTCTGCTATTGCCAGTCTGGATGGTCGGGTATATGAAGGCATGTGGACACCATGAGTAGCGTAGTAGTGATCGTAGAAGCTGTACCCTGGCAAAGAGAGCATCCCCGCGTAACTGAGAGACTGGATATCCCATGTGGTGCCGGGAGGACACTCGGTCCACTGGCCACCGGGCTGCAACGCATCACCAAGACAGAGATGGGGAACCGCACGCTGGGGATCGTGATGCCAGGAGACGCAGGATGCTGACTCGCGATCATCGGTCTCGCCAAACGGCCGGACGAGCGAGTCAACCAGGGAGTTGATGGGCAAGGACTGCGTCGAGTAGGAGAATCGGGAGGCTTCGAAATGGTTGGTCAGGCGGGCAACATCGAGCCGGAGAAGCTCCGTGGCATCCCTCAGCTTTGCATGCAATATGGGATCAGGATGAGGTGAGTCGAGGTTGTAGTAGGGGATGTTTCCATGTAGAATATAGGATAGAATCAGAGCAGAGGGGCCATTTCCTAGACAGCAGTGTTAGCGTTGCTAGTCTATATTCTATACAACTAACACAACAATACAAAGCCCACCACTTACCGACGATAACTGCGTCAGTGAATGACGAGTCAGACCGTTGCCCGTCCATGGTAAATATATAGGAGGGGAATTCAGGTTGTCAGCGAGGGGAAAATAGGATGGCAGGAGAGTGGTATATCCTGCGGCTGTAGAGCCACCCGCATTTCTCTATGTCTAGAGCAGTGAAGAGACACGAAGAGAGAGAGAGAGAGAGAAAGACAAGATATGGCTGCCTCTACCTCTATAACCGAGAGAGAAACGAGTGTCTGGCCCGTCTGTTCGCCAGTGGTTTGATGCTGACTCGAAGCTGTGATAATTGCGGCTGTGGTGGAGGTAGTTATAGATCTATAACTAAATAACCGGTGGTGCCGCCCGCCCTGGGCCACGGCTGCATGCTAGCGGACGAGGATAACAAACTCGGGCACCCGCTGCAATATGTACATGCTAATAATGCACTCAACTGAAGGATCCTGCCATCGCCGTCCCGTCCGTCTGATTATAAATCCACAGAGAGCAGAGCCGGAGGTGGACGAGAATCCGGCTTTCGCTAGTTATTTTTTTTTTTTTTTTTTTTTTTTAGCTAAAGTTTCCATGCGCCGAGCGGCAAAATCCCGAAGTGCTGACAAATTCACATTGCTTATGTAACAAGGTTGGTATTCATGCATCTGATTGGTCCGGGCGCATAAATGGAATAACTAAACTCCGGGATAGCATTCTGGGCAATGTGCCCGCCATCCAATCTAGGTAGAGGCTAGTAGGAATCCTTTGCAAACCGGGACCTACAGAGTGGGTATGGATATCAATAATAAATTTACTCTCTCGGTATCTTCCAACACGAGGCAAGCCTCACAGGCTTCGCCTTCTAGCTCAGTCGTCTGATGTCTAGCTATTTCTAGAGTGCTGTCCTGGCTGACCCGGCAAAGGTAGGACCTTTTTCTGACAAGAAGCCCTCTGTATATCATTGTGGATATAGCAGGTAGCTAGCCCAGTGAATCACCTCCTCGAAGGCTACATAGTTATAATGCTTGTTTGCAAGTCAACGGACTCTTCAAATAATATAATATATCTAATTGGATTCTGCCCAATGGGATGATATGCCTACGCCTACGACTGCACCTATTTCTATCAAAGAATCAACGACTTTTGACAGGAATATGAATGAGTTGAATTGGAATAACCAGCATGCGTCTCTCTAATCGAGTCTCTCTGCTCTTTCTCCCGATAAGTCTAGCGACTCCAATATGGTACAGGGTATTCACAGGAATAAATCGCTAGTTAACAGGTTGTAGCTTCTGAAACTCTGGCAACCCCCATTTGATCATCCAGTCTGAAGCGAGGACCATCTCTATCGTTGCCCGCTGCTCTGGTTTAAATGCTAGCATGGGACGGATCATGTCAAGCAATGCCCGTGCCTCCTCGGCATCGAATTCACCCATCCTATCCCCCTGCCGACGTTTTTGTATGAACCGCTCAAACTGATGCTCTATAGAAGGGTAGACAAACCGGCCTTCATTTGGTTGGCCTCCTTCGTCAAAATATCTAGGACGGGCCTCCCATGCAGTCCACCACTCGAGTGGCAACGGTCCAAGAATGTCCATCTGCTGCTTGGAGATATCATCGCTTGTAGCCAGCATACTTTCAAAAAGATCGCGGGAACCCAGAATAGACCATATGGCGCATGCAAGCGTCCAGATATCGCAAGGAAAGGAGATCGGTTTCTCTGGTTCAAAGTGCGCTTCCGGTGGTAAGAAGGCAGCAGGTGATCGACATTGCTCACCCAGCTTCCGTTGGTGGGGATCAGATGGTGAGAAGGCCTCACCAAAGTCGCTTAGGATTAGATGAGCTTCAGTGGGCAAAATTTCGTTTGCCCTTTTTCCTAACCAGACAGGGAGGGTTGCGTGAGACGGGACTCCAGCGGGAAGCGGTTGCTTATCGTGCCGCACAACCGGCTCTACGAGAGGCGTCTTGAACTTCTCGTACAGTTGGTCAACAGAGAGCTGATCAAGACTAGATGGCAGCCGAATCAGAACGTTTCCCAGGTGAATGTCTGCATTAAGAAATTAGTTTGGATTATACCAGGGTCTTAGATAGCTTTTTGTGGTTTGCTAACCTCCGTGAACAAACCCCTGGCCATGGATATATGCAACAGCCAACACCAATTGGGTAGCGAGCGACCGCGCAGTCTCAACAGCAAAGAGACGGCAGAAATTCGCAGCGGCTACACTGCACCGTGCTGGAGCTGTAACATAGCATAGATGACGTCCGTTTGGGCCCTGGAGCTCGAACTGGTCCTGGATCCTAGGGATCATGGCCCGGCCTGGGTGGTCAGGGTGGGAAGACGAGCTGGCAATGGTACACAAAACATCAGCCTCCCTAGGGGTTGAATCTGCTGTGCTCACTTTGACAGCTACATATGCAGCTTTCTGTTTGTCGTGAGCAAGCCAGATCGTAGAGAATGTTCCATGGCCGAGCTTGTGAACAACGCGATAGCGGTTGTTCAGTAGGTCTCCAATTGATATCGGATGATACCCCCCTGGCAGGTATCGTTCTAATAATTCCACACTGTCGTCAATATACTCGTACTGGGAACCTGGAGCCTCGCGAGGGGTGGACATGGCATGCTTTGGCAATGTTGAAAACTGCCGGGGAAGACGTTGGAGCACACGCTGGAACTTTGGGGTATTTCTTACAAAAGTGAAAAGGGCCGATGACAGTAGAAAAGGTGGCCTCATGATACTCGTGACAAGGCTGTTGCAGATGACCTTAGTTGTCAAAACGACCGGGCCAGGAGAATGAACCCACGCCAGCCTGATCGGGATGAAGCTACAAGGCCAGCCTCTGCTTGCCAGGAAACCCAAGAGGAACCAACTCACTCCATTATATTAACTAGTGGTTGACTGATACGGCGGACTAAAAGGACAACTTAGGTTAAAAATCCCTACAAAGAGAGTGGGTCGTCTCATTATGTAATTTTTATTACTAAGTGAAATAGCAAGATATTATTGGACAATTAACCATGCAATCAAACCACAGTATTACTTACTAAGCCTCTCTTATTTATATACTTACCTAAGCACTTTTCTCTTACCTAAGCAGACACCCATGGCTTCTCTTCTCTTCTCCTTGCCTAAAATAATGGCTACAACTTAACACGTACCGTCAACGAGTTGCCTAACTAGAGAGCTCGCATTGACTGCTGTTCATTCACCCCTGTCAGTGATCCTGGCAGGCCTCGGGGCACCAGTGAAGGCCGCCCAAGTCACTAACCAACAGTTAAGAAGTGAATGCGTCAGTTAGCTCTGACCCAGCCAGCGGGGGGTATAAAATCCCTGCTTTCGTGCGCCGGGTCGACTGCAGTCCCCAAATTCCTTTTCCCACCGACGGCTCCATACTACCCTTACTTTTCAGAGATGCAACCTCATCTCGCCTGGCATCTGGATACCCAGCTGCTACATATCAAGCAATACAACATAGACTTGCACAGGGCTGGCTACAGCATGCATAACCACCTTGCACGCATGGCCGCCAGCCGTTTGATACGTTTGCTCCAACTCCTCATTTTTACGGCCTATACACTACGTATACAGGGGCTATGTGTCTAGCTAGATACTGGCTGGCTGGGGCCTTGGTATTTGGGGGCCAAAACTGCAGGCCGCGTTGATGCGAAAGCTCCTGCCGCAGCTTGTTGCATGCAGTTTCCACGTTCTGAATGGCACCTGCGCTGCCAGGGCCCAAGCGAAGAGTTACCTATAAAGCACGTCAACACAGCCGTCCCACCCGTGCAGAGAAAACTCTCGGACATGCTCATCCAACCTCCTATCTATCCTGAATCCCTTTACCTTGAGTGAAACCAACAGACGCTGTACCTCCCGAGCCAAGCCATGTCGACCATCAATATGGTGAAGTACTTCTTCTATCGAGGACACTTACCCTAGAATGAGGAGCTCACCCGATCACTCGTTAAAGTGGCCTATCAGACAGCACGAGACAGGAAAATCTACCCTAAGGCCATTTTGATAAGGTAACATTTGCTATCAAAAACAAAATTTCACCTTTTTTTATGAGGGCATGACCAACTAAGGCAACTTGCCTGTTATCATCTATCGGGTCCAATTTCCACAACTCGACCACCATTGCGGGCAAACGTCAGATCGATCCTTTGGGCTGGCACGTTACCATTTGCTATAAAGACGAAGTGCAAGCGAGTAAAGGGACACATGTTGCATCCCATGGTTACGTGATGGGGCAGTTCGACCTGAATTTCAAGAAAGCAGCCCATGCTGGAGAAAAGGTAGACACCTGGGAGAAACGAACTGGCGGCATCGTATGGCCTCCAGCAGAGGATCTCGAAGAAGCTCCAGAAATCGGATATGGGCACTTCCCTCAGGATGACTAGCTGAAGTGGTTTACTGTTTCGAGTATATCTCGATAGAGCGGCGCTTTTCTTTGCATGCGGGGCGGTATCTACAGACATACACAAATACACAAATAACACTGATCACCTGATATGGTCGACTCCAGCTATCTAATCATTATAATCACCTTGACTTGCTCATGGAATACATGAGACAGAAGAATGTCGACCTTGAACCTGGTCCGCTATTATTTTTACAAGGGTTATTACTCTGGCACACCTGCAGCCGTCCAAGTCATGATCACCCTTGCTTACCAAACGGTAAGGGATTTGGGGCCATACCCTAAAGCCATTGTTATGAGGTACCGATAGCATCCTGTATAGCGATGGGGCTATCAACGAAGTCTTTTCGAGCATACAACTGACTCGTGTTCTACAGTGACTTATCAGGTCTATAGTACATAACACGACCAGTTTGAGTAGGGTTACCAGCTACATAAGAATCATGTCAACAATCAATATAGTAAGATACTTCTTTCAACGGGGAGTTCTCCCCAAAAATGCAGCCGAGCGCCAGGGCCTTATCGCCCTGGCTTACCAGACGGCCCGAGATAAGGGCCTATACCCCAAGGCCATCTTAATAAGGTACGGGAGTTATGAAGTGAGCTCTCTTGGAGAAGATAACTAACTGGCTTATTCTACTATGATTGGTTAGGTCGGGGCTACATAAGACTACCGGCAGCAGGAGAAAGGCCCGAGTCGATCCTTTGGGATGGAATATCACGATGAGCTCAAAGGACAGCGAGCAGTGTGCTAAGAATACCCACGTAACATCACACGGTTATGTAAAGGGTAAATTCGACCTACAGTTTATAGGAGCCACCCACGCTGGGGAGAAAATAGACTCCTGGAAGAAATTTTTAGGAAAGGCGGTTTGGCCGCCTCAGGACCAGCTGGTCGAAGTGCCGCTAGTGGCCTATAACTAGCCACTAGGCACACTAAGTTACTAACAAGATCACTGGAACATAATCAGAAGCAAAATCTTCCACCGAAAACACAGTATTACTAGAATGTCGATCCGTCAATGTCCGAGTGCCGATGTAAAAGCCGAGGAAGTGACAATATAATATCAGGCCGGAAGTTGTTGATGTTTTGAGCAGCATCGCCTATGTCACGTTCGTGTAGTTAGTTAGTTCTTAGCCAAATATTCTTAGGTATAACACCCACCACCAATTTCATCAGAATACAACATTCCAACACCTTGAAGAAGCAGTTCCAGCTTATTTGATATCGAAAATTGTTCTCAGGTACTCAAGAACAAGCCTAGGGACCGTTCCACAAAGGTTGCTTGTCCTCATCACAGTGCCAGCCTGCAAACAATGCTTAGGTTCCTTGTAGATAATTACTAAGCATATTTACAACTATAAACAACTTTGACTATATAACATAGAATAAGGCAATGTTATTGGACAAGAGAAATGCCTTCCATTACTTCCAACTCAACGGCGCTCTGAATTGTATATTGATTACATAATCACCACTGGGATAGTTAAAGGTTGCTTACATAGTAATTTTAAGTGTTCGACCGTACGGAGTATTTATCTACAAATAAGAAGTTAAGGCTATTAATTTTTTGGCAGGCGTTGATAACCAGCAACAGCGCATCGCTGGAGGACAGTTCGTGCCCTATCGGCTGTCTTGACCTGTCTTTAAAGCTCCCTTGACGTCTTGCGGCATGTTCCTGGAGGTCGCTGCCCTCTGCAAGCATGTTCCACCTCGCGAAGTCGCTGTACCAGTACGTTACAAGCAAAGAAGGTCGGCGTCCAGAATTCAAGCAAACCCTCTAGTTACTGCGAGGGAAAAAAAGCATGCTGACAAGTTACGCGTATACAGAATACTCTATCTTACTGCTCGGCCTCGATAACGCGGGCAAGACGACGCTGCTCTCGCAGATCAAGGCGCTCTACATCCCACCTGCTGACGGACAGACACAGCAGGTCTCTGCAAAGACGGTGCCGACAGTAGGTCAAAATGTCTCTACCATCTCGTTACCGGACATGTATTTGAAGATATGGGACATTGGGGGGCAAATCTCCATGCGCGGTCTCTGGCAGAGCTACTACTCGAGCTGTCACGCCATTATTTTCGTGGTTGACAGCGCGGATGTTGGGGATGACCCAGATGTCTCTGACCTCGGCCCGTTGACTACACCTAGGGATGATGGAGAAGTTGGCACAGAATTTGATGGCACAGGTGACGGTGGCGATGGCGCATCGCTGGCCGACGGCGGGCTTGAGATACAGAAGATCGAGTCGATCGATCGTGCCGGACGGTTTGGCAGGCTGGATGAGTGCCGCCAGGTCCTTGAGTCTGTTCTCCGACATGCAGATACCGCCGGCGTACCTATTCTTGTGCTGGCCAACAAGCAAGACAGAGAAGACTGCGTCGAGGTCGTCTGTATCAAGGAAGGCTTTGTCCGTAAGGTCTTCGAGGGCCAGGAAGGAGGCGGCGTGCGAGATAGCAGAGTGCTCCCTGTCAGCGCATTAACAGGCACCGGTGTCCAAGAGGCTGTCGACTGGGTCAGGAGTCGCGTGAAGTGGAATAAGGAAGGCCGGCCGCCTGTCATGAGGTAGCTGTAGCCGATTTTGGTTGGGAGTCTTCTTGCATCTGATGTGAATATACGGCTGACTGCATAAACCCGGCGTTTTGTTGATTTATCTTGATTTACTATTTTCGTCATTAATCATTAACTATAGGCTTCATAGAATGCGCATCTCCAATAATTGCTAGATTATTTCAATGTCAACAACGCAGTTCCATTTTGCTCTGCTCACTATCTGTATAAAAGGGTATCATCAATAATAAAAATCAGAACATCGTCAGTAATGAACATCGACTATTCACTCAGATCATTTCCTGCCAGGTTTCGTTGCCAGGATGGTGCCGAGCGTTGTCCATCGGCTGACGAACGTCTAGCAGCTGGCTGCCTTCTCTTCCAACCGGTTTCTTTGGCCAGTCTCGGGCAATGTCGATGCTACTGCGAGGCATCCATAGCTCGAGGAAGACGTAAAGCAGAAAGTCGATCACCACGCAGAGGCAGAACAGCTTCCCTGCCCAGATCCCACAGCCATAGTATCGCTTCAGCCGGTCAATCAACGCAAAACTATGTTCTCGCCTGCGCGAGCCCGTCCAGCTCTCCTTGGGGAAATTGCCGTAGAACTCTTCCTCGCTAATGGCACCGCAGATCCCATCGTAGACACGTTCGGTGCGTCGCGCGACGTCAGTCCATGAGTACATCATTCGGACCTGGTCGTGGAACTTCTCAGTTCGCACCTTGTTCGACCGCAACGCAGCAATTGCTTTTCCTGTTGCCTGCACTAGGTCGTCTTCTTCCGGTTTTGCAAATGTTGTCATATGTTGCGGGAGAACTTCCGGGATGCCACCAACACGGGTACAGACAATGTACAGCCCGCAGCTGGCGGCCTCGACGATCACGGTGCCAAAGGCTTCTGTCAGACTGGGATGAAGATATATGTGGCCTTTGATCATCACATCACGCACATCTTCGTGCTTGATCGGGCCCAATAGCTCTACCTTGTCCTGAAGCACTTTTCTCTCCAGCATTTGTTCCAAGTCGATGGCCTTTGGGCCAGATCCACCAATAATAAATCGCACGTTTTTATTAAGCGCAAGTATCCGGGGTATTGCTGCTATTAGTAGATCCGTCCCTTTGTTGTAGAAGAGCCGTGATATCACCACTATCGTTATTGTATCGTCCGGCCCTAGGAGACGGGGTCCGGGCATTCTATGAGTTAATGGGCGATTGTTTAACGAGCCGCTGACAGATTCGGTGTATGACGGTGGGCGAAAGTTCTCCGCTACTAGAGCGTTCGGGATCACAGAGACCATCATAGGGTCAAGAGATGCTCTCAGAACAGTGTTCTCCTTGCTGTAACAGGTATTAGCGAGATGGGCGTGGGAAGGGCGCAAGACAATCAATCGTACCACGTATGGCTGACGCATATAACGTGATCCACATCGCTAAGTGTGAACTTGAGTAGTTTGTTTGTGAGGATGGAGCTGGCGTCCGCAAATCCAAAGAGGGAGTGATCGGTGAAGACAGTGCGCAACCCCATTGTCCGCGCATGAAGGATGGCTTCGTGACAGAAACAGCTCAAGCTACCGTGTCCGTGCACTACCTCAATCTGTTCTCGGATTATAATATTCCTGAATATGGGGAAGAAGGAGAAGACAGTAGGCATTGCTGATTCGCGGTAGATGACGAAGAAAGGGACATGGTAGACTTTGAGGCCGTTGGTCAAGTACCGTACCCCGGTCCGGCCTTTGTATGCATGGGTAACGATGATCACTTTGTGTCCGCGGTCAATGAGCTTCTATATCTACTAGATTAGCCTCTGACAGCAATTGCTTCCAAGGTTGAGCCAGCTCTTAACTAACCGAAGAGACTTGATAGATGTGACTTTCCACTCCACCTACAACTTTTCATTAATGGGAGAAGCCAGAACAGGAGGTATTCAAAAGACAATGCCCATACCCGGCTGTGGGAAGAAAAAGTCACTTATCATGCTACATGTCGTATCCAAGTAATTAGTGACGGCTGCCAGCTAGAAGGTGTACAGGCCTTTACTTACGCAATATTGTAAGGCATGGTGGGCGTATGGAAAGCTCACGGAGAGCGTGCCCCATGGACAAGGCTCTATCCTTGCGTGAAGATGGTCACATCAAGCTCGACAGCGCCTCCTCCTGCTCTTCCTCGCGCATTTCAATTGAAACGCTCAAAATATCACGGATGTTTTTTCTCGTCTTTTTGGGCTTTCGATGTCGATATGGAAGGTTTACTATCACGTGTATGATATTATGTAATCTTGAATTGAGGCTTAAAAAGGTTAAAAAAGAAAAGAAAAGAAAAAAAAAAACACCAAAACTTCAACAGAGAAAAGAACGAGTTAAAAGGAAGAATTAAGCCTGGGAAGAAGTATGAGAAAAAGAGCAGCAATTCGCAGATAGCCCATAGACCAACGGGCGTGACCTGACAGTACTAGTGATGGCAGACACAGCACTCAGAACAGACCATTCATCGCCCGCTACTCGCAAACGGAAGCGCCATGAAGATAACTCGGATAGGCCGCATAGTGTCGAGAAGGGCGGCAGGAAGAAGAAGAGTGCTACTACCGGTGCGCCCCAGAAAGATGTCGGAGGAATGCGTGCCAGCTCGAAGACATATTCAGAAGTACAGGCGGTGGGCAATGGGTTCAGCCAGCATTCGAACTCTGAGAAGGATGCAGAGAAGTCGACGGCCTTTGCAGTGGAGAACAAATTTGATGGGAGAAAGAAGAAGGAAAGCGGTGGAAGCATGGCAGACAGATCTGATAAGCAGGCTCGAAAATATGAAGCTCGAGGGATGCCATCAAAGGAGAATGACACCGGACGAAAAATGATAACAGCGGCCAACGGGGATGATTCAACGACGAAAAGGCACAAGAAAATCATGTCCAAGTACGAGAGGGCGAAGAAAATCGCTGCGGATCAGATTTTGCCTGATCTAAAAGAGAGTAAACCGCCGGTAGAAGATGACGAGAAAGAAGCTCATGGACTGGTGCCTTTGCCACAGCCTGCCCCCGCACCCATCGAATCCGCAACACCATCTTATTCCACTCTCCCTGCATGGCTGGCAGCTCCGTCAAAGACTTCGCCTGGACTTCGGTCAAATTTTTCAAGTTTGGGGGTTGGAACAGGCCTGATTGATGTTCTCAAGAACAAGGGATACACAGAAGCTTTGCCTGTTCAGTCGGCGGTGATACCCTTGCTCGCAAAAGGACCTACGAGATACACCGGAGATGTCTGTGTTTCGGCCGCTACTGGGTCCGGCAAGACGCTGGCATACGTTCTCCCTATCTTCGCTGGCCTCAAACGCCTGCCAATTGCAAAGCTACGTGCTTTGATTATTGTTCCTACGAGAGAGCTCGTCAAACAAGTTCGCGACGCATGTGAACTCTGTTCCAGTGGCTCTGGGCTTCGAATTGGCACCGCCGTTGGCTCAACTGCTCTGAAGGACGAGCAGGCGCAGATCATGGAACAAACAAGTGTATACAGACCGGAGAGCACCAGACGCCAGGATGACACAACGATGACGGCGGATGAATGGGCTTCTTTCAGTCTGGTAGACTACATTGCCGAAGCTGAGGAGTATAGCAGGACATTACCAGACCATTGTATAGAATCGTCTCCATGTGTCGATATATTGATATGCACTCCTGGCAGACTTGTCGACCATATCCGATCGACTAAAGGCTTTACACTTGACTCTCTTGAATGGCTAGTCATAGACGAAGCTGACCGGCTACTCAATGAAAGCTTTCAAGAGTGGGTAGGGACTGTTTTACCTGCTTTGGAGACTACGGAGAAACCAGCCGCTCCTGGCTCTCTACAACAGCTGATAAAGGCGTTTAGTTTCCCAGTGGAGTCTCGGAAACTCCAAAAAGTTATACTTAGCGCTACTATGACTCGAGATATATCGAAGCTCAATTCTTTGAGACTACATAATCCTAAACTCGTGGTTGTTGATGGTACAGAGGGGGACGAAGCTGGAGTCGGAGAGGCAGGGCCAGACAGTAACATTGCCTTGCCGTCCCTTTTGAACGAAAACTCGATACCTGTAGGCGATGGATCTGAAAAACCTCTCTACTTGCTGAAACTACTACAGTCATATATCGGTATGGTCGTTGAGGAGAAAACCAGGACAAAAAGCAGACGGATATCCGTATCCTCCGACTCGAGCGTCTCTTCGAGTGACTCCAGTGATTCGTCAGACGATTCTCTATCCTCCTCATCTGCTTCGTCATCCACATCTACATCAGAATACGACTCCGATTCTAGCTCAGAGTCAGATTCGTCTGTGAGTAACGACTCATCGACCTCAGGCGAACGAAACAACACATCTGGCTCGGTTTTGATATTCACAAAATCATCAGAGGCAGCATCACGGCTCTCACGTCTGCTTACTCTCATGTACCCGTATCTTGATGGCAAAGTCGGGACACTTATCAAATCCAACAAATCCAGCACCTCGCGGAGGGCAATCTCAGGCTATCGAAAGGGGAAGATACAAATAATAATCGCAACAGACCGTGCCTCGCGTGGCTTGGATTTGCCTCTGCTGGATAATGTCGTTAACTATGACGTTCCTAACAGCTTGACTACCTATGTTCATCGAGTTGGCCGTACTGCCAGAGCTGGCCGGCCTGGCTCTGCTTGGACTTTAGTAACCCATAGCGAGGGCAGATGGTTTACAAATGATATAGCCAGAGGAAGTGTAGCCAGAGCTGCTGGAAAGATGGTAAAGCGGGTGTCCGTCAAGCTGGACGGTGGAGACATAGCTGACTTGCGGGAGAGATACGCCAGGGCATTGAAGCAATTGGAGGCTGAGGTCGCGGGCTTCCGGAAAGGGGTGGGCAAAGATAGTCCAGTTAAAGCAGCCCCTTAATTGAACTGGTGTTGTCCTCGAACATATAGATACCACCGTACGGTAATAAGTAATATTGACAGTAGCCGTAGAAAGGTGACCTCATCCCATGAGCTGGAGCTGATCATCCGGTGGCCATCGGACTTGGGCAAAGGTCAGGCATCGTTTAATGCTCTGGAGAAATTTGCGAGTAATCTCATCACTCATGATATGGGCCTGTCCCTTGCCTCCTTCATGTAGTTTTTCTCGAGCAGAACGCTCATGAATGCCAACCATGGTGACACCAATAGGCCAGGCTCTGGACAATGTAGTTAGCACTTGACTCTCCATCTACGGATAGGTGCATACGAGCTCTACTTACGCTTTTCCAATACTTAATGTAAGGTATCCGTCGTTTGCATCAACATATCGACGGTTCTGGGCGTTTCTGACAATCTCAACAACGGGTTCCAGGATGCCGTCCTCAATATCTCCATTCTCGAACTTCTTGAACAGTGGCCGCATATTCTCCCGCGACTGCACCATGGCGTTGTAAGCCTGCTTTCCCTGAAAGGTTTGCTTGACAGAATCATCTCGCTGGGCTAGGGCGATCTCCCACTCCTTGAAGACGAGCGTGAAGTATGAGGCCAGCTGTCTGAACAGGTACCGTTTCCCTTCCTCGTCTGCAGGCAGCTTATCAGGAACTTTCATATCGGCCTCTGGTACCAGCTCTAGGGTCGTAGGAATTGGCCCATCCGTAAGCTTCTTCCTGTTCTGCTCCGGGTTGATGAGATTTCGGTATCTCCTCAGCCTCCCTTTGTGGCTCTCTCCAAAGAGCCGTGCTGGCTCCCCGAGCTCCCGCAGCTTCCCAACCAGCTCGTCATCATCAAGATCCTCGCCGGCCTGGATAGTTGTCCCATCCTTCTCGCTGTTGGCTTCCTCTTCAGCCAGTCCTAGGCGCTTGCGGCGCTCTTTTTCTCGCGCCTCTTCCTCCGCCTCTCGTCGTGCCCTTGACTCTTCGGCAAGCCGTCTGCGTTTCTCCTCTCGCCGGCGGTTCTGTTCCGCTTCTTCTTCGTCTCGCCTCCGCTTGAGTTCGGCTCGTTCTTCTCGTTCTCGCTGGAGCTTCTCCTGCTCGGCGTTGTACGCCGCCACGCGAGCTGCCTCGATGTCAGACCGTTTGGTGTATTTCTTCTCCGAGGCGTCTGACTTGGCCTTGGATATCTCCTTGGACATAAGAGAGGCAAAGTCCATCGTGTAGTCTGCGTAGCCCTCTCGGCCTGCGTGGTCAATCGTCTGTCTGGTATGAATCTCAGGTTGGTCGCCGTTGGTTGTTCGTTCGCTTGGTCGTTTGTCGCCAGCTTTTTCTTTTTCTCTCCTTTCTTGGTCATGAGAACTTCTATCTTAACCTACATAACTACTATTATTCACTCCAAACACAGATTTACCTAGATCTTCATACAAGCTACGCTCGTTACCCCTTTTTCACTGGCTTGTACGTGCTTGGACATTGCTATCATACAGACAGCTTACGGTTGGACAATTCTCGCGACCTGTTGCCGCGAACTTTGCCCGTGGTAAATAACCACAACAGCAGCTTTGACACGCCGTTCAACACCTATCTACCTCCCTTGGATCTCTCGATACTATAAGGGCCCTGGAGGGCGTATACACTCATTTTTCCACCGAGAATTCCTTGAGAGGCGTGTACCTGTCATGGCTTCGGGAGAGGAGGCTCTCAAGATTGATCGCGAAAAGACAACGCCCTTCCACCTGAAGCTATTCTACCGCCAGAACTCCTTTCACTCACTGTCGGACTTCCCTATCCTATCTGCACCGTCTACAGGTGAGAATGGAACAGTCGCAAACCCTCCGCTTCCTCCACATCTACAGATATACACCTGGCAGTCGTGTTCTCTTCGCGAGCTGGCGCATCTGCTCACATCAACACTACCTGCGTTGCTCCCCGACCCTGCAGTAGGCACGCGATTGAGCTTCCGGCTAGTTTACCCTGACACAAGGAGCCAGCCTAGCGGTCGACCGGGTGACATGGGGGATGGGCGCGGGAAATACATTAGCAAAGATATAGGAAGTGTCATCATAAGACCGAAAAAGGTTGAAGATGCAGGTGAAGGAATAACGCTTGAAGGTGATGAGGCAGACAAGGTGCTGCATGATGTGCGGTTCGTGATAGGGGACTACATTGACTGTGCTATATTACCGCCCCTCGCTGACGGGTCTGTGGCTCCCCCGTTACCCTCTCGCGGACCGCCTACCTCTTCAGTGGGAGGAGGCATGCGCGCATTTGGAGGGGGCCCGTTCTCGCGGGACTCTACATTATCGCGGTCGAGATATGGGCCCGGGAGGACTGGAATAATGTCTGGGTCTAATCAAGCCAGCGTCCCCAGCGGAGAGTGGAGGAGAGGAGAAAGGATACCAGACGGCAGTGGACGCTCATACGGTAGGGGATTAAGAGATGGGGGGCGGCCTTATTAGACGGCTGGATGTGCTTCTCTACCTCTGAGGCTTGTAAGAGATAACAATGTAGCATTCATGGTTCTACCAAAGCTTATAGAGGCATACAACAAAATATGTATTGCCCTCAGTACATCAATGGACAAGTGTAATCAATATGACACACATATGATGCCTGTATAGTTCGATAGGAGGCCTAATGCAATAGTAAAAGCACATTATCTGGCACTAGTCTGATTGATGCTCAACAGTGTCGTTATAATACAGACAAAGACAAAAAAGACGCAGCTTCACCAGCACATTCAAGACTGCTTGTTATTCAGTCCGACATATACACTGGTTGCCTCTGATCGAAAGTCCGTAATGCTGCGTCATCGTGTACGCTCACTTCCAAGTCATCCCACTTCAAAACTCGGCAATAGTGTCCCCTCTCCTCTTCCCTCGGAAATTGTATTTGCCCTAGACGGGTTAACTGAAGTTAGAATCGCGCTGTAATCAAGCATGGATATGGTAGGATGTTGCACCCACATCTGTTTTGTAGGAGATGTAGCCGATGATGCCGGGGATGACGGCCATGTAGCAGAACGACAGCCATGCGGTACGGGGGGTCCATCTGAAATACTTGTAGCGGTTCTTGTGCGTGTCTATGCAGAGGTTAGCATGTGTGATGCGGGATATACAGCTGTTAATAGCATCGAATGCCACGGATCGGTCGAAGGAATAGGCCGAAGGGTGCTGACCGTAGTATTTCTGCAGCGCAGGGTCAAGGTGAAGATCTATCAATTGGGTCAGTAAAACGGTCCCACGAAGCATCAAACATTTCTGCCTTCCTCTCCGGCATGAACTTACTCGACGGTCCCGCCATGCTTGCTGTTTTCTTTGCTGTCGCTTCTCTCGTTCGTCTTCGCCTTCGCCTTTTTTCCTTTGACGTTGAAGGTCGGCTTGTTTTCTTGGCGTTATTTGCCGCGTTAGGCGCGCTAGCGGCTAGTTAAAACTTAAAAAAAAAGTGACAAAAACTCTCAAGAACGACGACGATGTTGAACATAAGGACGAGGATTATACGAAAAGGAGTGGAAGAGGATGTCGCTTTACTTTGAGGCTGCGGCTGTTCTCAGTGGGCCGTTGCACGCGGGCTCGCTCAAGTCGAGAGTCTACACAGGAAAGTGGAAGTCTCCTCCAGCCCAGATTTACGCTCTGATAGTCGAGGTCGCAAAGTACAACGAGTGCATCAAGGAGGTCATAGACAATGCAGGCATCCTGGCGCATGAATCAAAGGTCAGTTAGGCCTATTCCTTTGCATTCACAATATTAATTGGATACGCAGCTGACGAGAACAAGTGATGTGAGCAGTTAACTCCCGTTCTATCGCTTCTACTCGTCCATGACTTTCTACTGTCCAAGAGAGGCATTGCAGCCCCCTCGAATCATCCCCTTCGCCTGGCTGTAGAACGCCACAAGTCTCGCCTCAACTCTGAACTTACGAAGTTGCGAGTTCGTCGAGGATGCGCCTCAAAGGAGGAATTGAAGCATAAGCTGGTGCAGGACCAGCAGGTGATGAAGACATTCTCGCCTAGATGGATACGAATAAATAACGTGTTGACGACATTGGATCGTGAGATGAAAAGTACTTTCGCTGGCTATGAGTCTGTGAGTTCCTTATCTGAGCTTGCGGAAGCTATAGCAGATGAGAAGAAGTACTGCTTGGACGAACACATACCAGACCTTATGGCCATCAGTCGTGACATCGACATCACTTCTTCATATGCATATAAAGAAGGAAGACTTATATTACAGGACAAAGCTTCTTGTTTCCCCGCCTACTTGCTACTTGGGGACCATCCGGGGCGGTGGAAGGGAGATCTTATTGATGGCTGTGCCGCTCCGGGAAACAAGACAACCCATCTCGCTTCGTTACTCTCTTCTGCGCCAGAGAAGCAAAAGAGTAGGGTATTTTCTCTAGATGCGTCCCACTCGCGATCAAAGATCCTGCAGACAATGGTGAAAAAGGCCGGGGCAAGTAACATAGTGACAGTTTTACCTGGGCAGGACTTTCTGGCCCTTGACCCGACTGACACGCGATTTCAGCATGTCACTGCTCTCCTGCTTGATCCAAGCTGTTCAGGTAGTGGGATTACGAAGCGTGAAGACGTCCCGCAACTCGACCTGCCTAAGTCAAAGTCTGAACTCACGCTTGCTACTACGGCCGGCGGCAAGGGGTCGAAGAATCGAAAAAGAAAACGAGAGAACCCAGCGGATTCATCTTCACCAGGTTCTCCTACAACAGAAGCAAAAGAAGATGAGAGTGAACGGCTAGCTAAGCTTGCCAATCTGCAGAGCCAGATCGTGGAGCATGCATTTGTCTTCCCAGCGGCTACCCGGGTTACTTACAGCACCTGCTCCATACACCACGAGGAGAACGAGGATGTCGTCGCTCGTGTGCTAGCCTCATCTATCGCAAAAAGCCGTGGCTGGAGACTTGAGTTACGGTCAGAGCAGGCAAGGGGCCTTCGGAACTGGCATCACCGCGGGATTTTACCTGACGGTACCTCAGAAAGCCCACCCCAGTTGTCTCCCGAACAGGTAGAGGCTTGCATTCGATGTTGGCCTGCAGGGGATGAAGGCACTGGGGGTTTTTTTGTAGCGATCTTTGTGCGGGAAGAAATTGAGGGCAAAGTAGGAGGTGATGAAGACAACGACGAAGAATATGATGATGTCTGGGAGGGCTTCAGTTCTAGTTAGGGTCGTAGCACTCAAATAATACCAGGTATGACGCTTAATCTAGCGTCTCGACTCATACTGATCTCAGGACAAGCTTTGATACGAGCGGCTATCATAATCTGGTTTGAGGCACAGAGATATAACTAAATAGGCTGTACTGCTTAACGAATGTACCACCAGACGGCTACTCCATACACTTTTATTGTATTCTACTTCTACGACTGCTGAGATGGACTCGTTTACTTTCTCCATGCAGCCGCCAGCACAGGGAATAACTGGGCTCGGCTCCAATAAACAGCCACAATATCCCCTCTTTGATGACGGCCTACAAGTACGCATGACTGTGTTCGTCGATGAGCAGAACTGTGCCCCGGAGAATGAGGTCGACGCAGACGACGATCGAAGCTGGCATTGGGTTGTATATGCCGGTGACGCAGATGGCGGCTGCAAGGCTGTAGGCGTGGTTCGCCTCGTCCCGCCACCGCACGGAGGGCATCAGCACCAACATGAGAGCGGAAAGCCGTTTGTCAAGATTGGTCGACTGGCCGTTCTGCCTGCGTATCGAGGGAAGGGGCTTGCTCGAAGATTGGTCGAGATGGCGCTGGAATGGGCGGCTGAGCATAAGTTGGACGTGGGGGGTGGATGGGAGGGCTTGGTGTTGATACATGCCCAGACGGATGTGGAGGCAATGTATGCTCGACTGGGTTTCGAGACTGACAAGAGTCTGGGCCAGTGGGATGAAGAAGGCATCCTGCATGTTGGGATGTGGAAAATGCTGGAGTTATGAATCTACGCGGTCTACGTTGGGGGACATTGAAGTTGAACATAGATTCGTCGATTTGGACAGACAGAACGGCCGTGTGCTCAGTAACGAAATGGTAAACAAACAGAAGGAAAAATAAGAAGATAGAGAAGAAGGAGAAGAAATAAACAAGGAGAAAATGAAATCTATATGCATGGAGGACCGGGAAACCTCGTTCAGACAGCCGTAATCAAAAGACGAACAGAATGAGCTAAACAGACACGCAGTCATATCCTGGATGGAAGCATGTGAGCCATGAGAGTAAGACGAAAGTAAAGAAAAGAGAACAACTAGCCGGGAGAGCCCAAGTCAAGTCAGCAGGATTGCGGGCTCGAGACCACGGCAAATGGGGTATCAATTGTAACAGAAAAAAAAAAAGTGAGTAAGATCGGTGAGTCTGCTAGAAGGTGCTCCAGCTCCAGTCCCTGGGTACACTGGTGGCAATCATGCCGTCCTGATTCTCATCTGAATCTGCGCCTGGGTCGGCAATGCTTAGCCGGTCAGCCTCTATGGCCCATCCCCGGCTGCGTTCGGGAGCATTGAGGTTGGCGAGCAAATTGTGCTGAATCTGGTTGAGCTGGTCGGCGCGAGCCTGCTCCCAGCGGCGGTAGGCAGCCCAGCAAAGGTCGCAGCTGCGTGAGGGGATGCCATCCGGGTGAAATCTGGCATTTTGGTCGAGTGGGATGGTGTAGGGGGTGTGGGAGGAGCAAAAGACATGGCCGCAGTGCCGGCAGTGATGGCGGCGTACAAAGATGCCAAAGAAGGATTTGCACACGGGCGAGTCGCAGGACGGAGAAGCCGAGTCAGCCTACTGCCTGTTAGCTGTCTCTCGTACTCTTTGTATGTTGAGATAAGGGGCAATGTACCTTCCAGTGCTCCCTGGTAGGCGAGCCAGTGACCTCTCCAAGATTCTGGTCCCGCAGCCACTCGTCCTGGGCGAGCCTGCTGACGCTGCTGCGAGTGCTGTCGACCGTCGACCGGCGAGATAAGTTTTCTGTGGGCGTGATGCTGCCGTCCTGCCCGTCCTGCCCGTCGACTGAGCCGTGGACGCTGCGCGGCGGCGTGAGAGGCGACGGCTTTGGAGGCCGCTCAGTTCGACGCAGCGCCGCGGGGACGTAGAGCGGGGTCTTGAGCGGCCGCAGCTGGCGCGACTGGCCCTGGAGAGGCTGATGAGGGAGCTGATGGGGGAGCTGAGGCGGCGCGTTCATCGGCCCCGGCGAGGAGGGCGAGTTGTTCGTGGGCGTTGCAGAGGCCGAGTTGGCTGGGGATGGCTGGCCATCGGGGGCATGCCGCGAGGCGGAAGCGTTGGCGGCGGACACTTGCATCGACGGCTGTTCCCTCGACATCTGCTTGCTGTCTGGATGTTGTGTGATGTCCTTCTCTTCTTCTTCTTGGGTTGGCCGCTTCTCCTCGTCTGGTTGTTGTTTGGCCTCGCCGTCGCTTGTGCTGGTTTGGTTTGTCGATTTGGTTTCTTTCGACTTGTGGGCGAAACAGAAAAAGAAACAAAAGGCGTATTTTTCCCCGGACTTTTGGTACAGGACGGTATATTACGATAAATTACCGGTCATTATACCAACAGCTATATGGGATAATTGTCGTAATTACAATACAGTGTAAGAATCATACGATCCTGGGGACGGCAAAAAGCAATATCAGATTACATCATAGTATATTTTATCGTTTGTATAGATAGTTAATAGGAAGGAAAAAGACGGTCAAGAGACGAAGGACCGGCGGGCGTTGCGGGCTCGCTGGCTGGAGTGAGCCTCGAGCTTGACGGCGACGAAGACAACCTCCATCTGGCTCGTGCCGGTGCTGGCATTGGCGCTGGGATGGACTCGCAGTCGCCACTGGCCACGATCGACCACCCACTGGCGGCTCCTCTCGCTGCCGTCGACCCTGCGGCGCTTGCGGGGCAGCTGCTGGTTGGGCTGGACAGCGGCGGCAGACGGTGTCTGGAGGCGGGGATAGAGGCCAGATGGAGTTAAGGGGGGTGGTGCATTGCCTTCCAAGGGCGAGTACCCAGCGGGAACGTCTGCCGGTTGGAATGTGCCGTTGTTGGAGCCGTTGGAGGTGGTATCGTAGTTGTGGCTGGGGCTAAAGGGCTCGCCGTCGAGGGTGATGTCTGTACTTGAGTCAATGTGTATCTTGATCCTATCTCCGGTCAAGGCAGTGTTGTTATTGCTGCTGCTGCTGCTGCTGCTGCTGTTTCCGGGTGTCACCATCAGGCTCAGGGGAGTGTTGGCGGGTAAATTCATCTTGTTGGCAATGACCTGGCACAGGCTGGTGACACGGGCTTTGGCCAGGCCGTGCAATTCGGCTCGCATGGTGGCCAAGTCGACAAGGGTGTTGCCGCCGCCAATTTCAATGATCAACTCACGATGATCTTCATCCACAAACGGCCGGGCATAATGTACCCATCCTCCTGTAATAGTGCTGTTGGCATTGGGGTTGCTGCTGCCCTCTCCGTCAGGGACAAAGGTGATGCCGGACGGCCGGACGTCTTCGAGGCGGACGGTGATCTCGAACTGGCGTCTCTCCAGGTTATAGCTGATGTCATGGGGGATCAACTTCTGCTCGAGGCCACGCAGATGGTAGTAACGGCAGTCTCGCAGCAGACATGCCCGATGCTCTTCGTCGCGGATGTGTACCGGGTAGCCACGCAACAAATGCAGTAGTTCGGCAAAGACGTCTCCAGACCGGCTGCTGACGATGGGAGGAGTGATGGAAGGCGGGCGCAGGAGGCCTTCGCGCTCGAGGCCCGGGAAGACAGCGGTGGGAGAGGCAAAGAATACGGCAAAGCCGAGGGAGAAGAAGTTGGGCGAGTCCCCCGGGCTGGAGAAGATATCTCGGGGAATCTGGAAGTGACGGTCTCCAATCTGGATGAAAATTTCGCACTCGAACAGCTGAGCTATCAAACGGGGCACTGTTTCATGGCCTGTTAGCACCTAACTATTTTCTTTCTTTCTTTCTTGGTTTTTTATCTTCGAGCTTAAAAAGGGGTAGACTCACGGCTGTAGAACTGGGCGTCTGCAAAGAGCTTGACGAAGTGAGCCCCGTCCTTTGGGCGCACATAGTATCCTACAAGCACAATCCCATCAACAGCTGTGTCTTGACGATTGCTAGGCAGGGAAAACAACCTTGGAGATGACGGAGGATCTCATGAAAGGTCTCTGGGTCGCGGTCGATGTAGAGCGTCCTCACGTTGCCGTCTGGGTTGCTCTCCAGCTGCTCCTCGAAGAAGCGCGAAAAATATGACGGTGCTCTATCATGTCAGCAGGGGAAAGACTGGAAGAATAGAAGCGAGGAGAACAGGGGAAGATACCATCCGAGGCGATGGAAGCGCCGGAGAGACGAAAGAGCTGCGAGCCGATCTGGATGGGAAACACCTTTTCGTGCGGCAGGATGGCGGCGTCTCCCTTGGGCGGCTCAGACAGCGGCACGCCGGTCGACATGGAGGCGGTCTAGCTCATCGTCTGCAGGTCTTGTGGCCGTGGTTGTCGCAGTGGAAGCAGAAGCTGTAGCGTTGAGTTGTCGAGGGCGAAGATGAATTGAAGTCAGAATTGAAGTTGAAGTTGGCGATGTTGCGGCTCAAGCTGAGGCTGAAAATAGTTAAAATAACAACACATCAACAAAGGCTTTATTATTATTATTATCAACTCAAGGACTATTACTTTTACCTATCTAAATGCATATTACGGGTATTATGTATATAAAGTGCACATGCTACTAACGAGGAACAAAGTCACAGCTGCCCTCGAGCTCGACGATCAGGTCGTTGGCCCTGCGGTAGGCCTCGCGCTGCCGGAGCCGGTCAAGATAGGCGACCAGCGCGGGATGCGAGTCTGCAGTGATGGCCTTGCTGGCGGTGGCGATCTCAAGCAGGTAGCTCATCATGATATCGGCGCCAGTGAGGTCGGGGCCGCAGAGATACGGCCCTCCCTGCGGCGCCGACTTGACCTGGTCCTCGAGGAAGCCGAGATGCAGCTTGATGTTGTGGCGCAGATACGCATCGTCGACCTTGCCGGCGATACCTCTGGTGAGGGGCTTGATGAAGAAAGGGACCGGGGCGTTGCGGATGCCTACGATGTGGTGAGCAAACAGACAAGACGCGGGTGATTGCAAAGGGAGGGGACTCACGGTCGATGATGAGCTGGACAAGGAACACGGGCATCAGGCTGCCCTCGGAGTAGTGGATGAAGTATTTGTTGCGCAGCCAGGCATCGGTCTCGCCGGCGACAGAGCCCTCGCAGCCCTCACGGTACCGCCTGGGGATCAGGGACGGGCCAAAGTGCTCGGTCAGGTACTCGACTATCAGCCCGGACTCAGCCAGCACCAGCTTCTCCTGGCCAGGCACTTCGACAGAGATGACAGGCGACCTGCCGAGCGGATGGATCTTCTGCAGGGCCGGGTCAGCCAGCAGGCCCTTGTCACGCTTGAACCGCTGCAGTTCGTAGGGGAGCTTGAGCTCCTCCAGCAGCCACAAGATGCGCTGTGCCCGGGATTGCTCGAGCCTGGGAGGATAGATGTTAGCAAGGATCATCGTTCAGAGGGATGATGGCCGGCTTCTTTACATACCAGTAGAGGGTTATCTTGACGTCTTTTCTCTCTTGGACCATGGTACTGTCTACTTGACCAGATACCTAGTACTCTGTATGATGCGAGTAGAAAAAGGATGGCCAGCCGGTGTCGACGGCGACGACAAGGGCTCTCTATAAGTAGTTGGAGATATCAGCAGCAGCTAAAGTGTTAGTTATGGGTTCACTGTCTATTTATACTGGTTGTCCTAGCTATAATCACGGCCTCTGAGGTGCCCCTCTGTATCTCCGTCGGGGCGTCTATCGCTCCGCCGTGGAGATCTCGTATTGTCCAGCTAACTAGTTATCTCCGGCGAGCTTCTCACTCTATCGATAGCTAGCTACTTATGGCTAAGGGGGAGGCTTGTTCTAGCTCAGATTTATCAGGTAGGACGACTCTGTTAGAGCAATCAAAGGGCTCTGATGCGGGCTACAACCCACTCCAGCCTTTGAGGTCATGTCTATGCCGGTATTCCTAACAGTGCCTAGATAACAGGCGTGGAGTCCCATCAAGGTAACTAGTTAATGATTCCAAAGATGCATTAGACTATTGGTTAGTTTGTCTGAGTTGACAGATCGTGAAGGGACGGAGAAAGGGAAAGGAAGAAGCTATCTCGGAGGGGTTTATATAGGCAGTGAATGAAGCCCGTGGACGCCAACTGGACGGCCGACAGTAATTCCTGGGCTATGCGAAGGCGTATAAGGGCGAATCCCAGAGAGAATCCCAGAGAATCCCAGGAGTCGCTGCAGTATCCCTGTTGATAGCCGCGGCTTTTATAACCAACCAACAAGTCAACGAGTTAGCCAACCCGCAGCCAGTAACTATTTACCTGCCACTCGACATCCAATTGTCTAGGGAAGAAGTTCATTGTTGGCTGAATGACAATTAACGACCGGCAAGATGGACGGCCGCTTACTCGAGGCTGTCAGACACAAGGCTAGGCTGGAGGAGATCCGCCGGCTGGTCGAGGACGAGGCTAACCCATGCGATCTCACGGCGACGGACAACTACGGCAAGACGGCCCTCCAGTGCGCCCTCGAGCTGCAACACGGCGACACCTGCGCGTACCTTGCCGAAAAGATGGTTGAGAAGGGCCGTCGTCTGCCTGTCGCGCTGCCGGCAGCCGTGGTTGACTGGGCCGGCAGGGAGCCTTGGTTCCCGACGCTGCAACAGGCACTGGCTGACGGCGCCGGCGGGAACGGCGGGAGCTGGAGCAGGACGACCAGCTTGACGAGGGAGGGCTATACGGCGCTGCTGGCATGGTTGGCGGCCGCGCTGGGACTGCCGGAGACCATCATGGCGCACATCTTGGACGAGGCTGAGTTCTGGGTGGCTGTCTCTGCGCGGCGGGAGCGAGAGCTCTATTTCACCGAGAACGACAGGATCAGGCCGTACATTGAGGTCGAGTGTCCGGCGCTGCAGGGTTACCTGCGCAGGATAGATATCCTGACTGTCTCTCATGATCAAGGTCTGCGCTCATTTTGACTCTCTTCTAGCTACTCTGGCCTGATAGAGCTGACAGATGATATCCAGGCTGGTGCTCGCAGGGCGTGCGCGACTCCTACGATGGATCCTACACCTGGTTCGAAATCAGAGTCCTTCGAGACGACCCGGAACAAGTCTACGAAAACCACGAAGACGAGAGGCTCATGCTGCAGCCAAACGTATGTGCCCAGCGACGGACACGGACTCACTACAATCAGATCCGGCCACGAGATGCAAGGCTGGCTGCCTGGATGGCCGCCGTCGGGCCAGGGCACCGTATTGCCGTTTTCCCACGGGCACTCTACCCAGGCTGGGTAAACTACGTCGAATGCATAGAGTTGAAGCTGTGGTATGCCCAGTGGCATGTCTAGTTACGCATGCGTCTTAGGGCTGGAAATACGGAAGTCACTGTGACTTAATATTGTTTGGCTGTAGTTCTCTCTATTGTTTGGATACATTCTAGGCCCACTGCGTTCTTGACTGATGGTATGATAGAGGTAAGAATGGGGGAGTTAACTAACATTTAGAGAAGAGATATTGCTCAATGATGTTACACCAAGGGATAGCTTCGACTCTCCCCACGAATGAATCAATACCTTAGGCTAATAATGAAAGCCAGTATTATTATGTTGTCACAAGCATGAGAAATCACAAAAATCGCAGCGAAGGGGAAGAAAAATGTCTGCTGATTGTATTTGAGGTAGTTATTGTGGCTCTCGAGATATCTGGAGTAATACTCCCTGTAGCGTGGTTGTTGCAGTTGCAGCTACTATTAACTAGTTATACTTGCTACCTTTGTTGGGAGCTTCATTTGAAACAGCTTACGGGACATGAGGTCTAGTTGACTAGCCGACAGTTGGTTATGAAGAGCAGCTTGAGTGAGGAAAAGCAACATGCCGGCTATCTGGTGCAGAGAGTCTGTCACACTGTAACCCCTTCTTGTCCGACGCTTCCACTCACGGCGGGGGCATATGCGGAACTGGAATTAAGACCATGGTCATATCACTGATTTCCATAGTTACTAGCTGTGGTTGGTCCACATTGACGACTTGCTTAAGCAGTTCATTGCTAGATGTAGCCGTAGAAAGAAGGGGATACTCTATCATTGTTTAAGTATTAGTTAACTCAATAAATAGCTAGTACTCCGTATAGCTTGCTGAGCCGTGGGCGGTTGGATGACAGTTGGCGCCGTCATTGACCCAGTCATCAATTAGTTAGCTCACTGTTAAACTACGGCGGGAAGACCCACTTCCCGCCGCCCGCGCAGAGCCTCCAGAGCTACATAGCGTGAGCCACGTCTCGGGTTAACTGCGGTCGCATTATCACTGTTGAAGGCAAAAGAATGATTCTCAGGGTCAATAGCGGCTGATACAATTAGTACTACACTCCGGTATTCAAGAGAACTTGTCCGGATATAGTAAGTAATCTGTCCAAGCTGCTTCTAGGAAAAACTACACTTCATTTTGATACTGGTCTAGCCTTATCGTCTGTATCGAACGCGGAATCACCTAGCAGTAAGACCTAGGCTGGATACAAATTAAGAAAACCCGTTGATAAGCTCTAGCAAACGCAAGGGCACCGCGGTAATACTCCGAGTCAATCCCAGTCCTACTAGAGAGGTTACTCTGCGGTTTTGGATGCAAGAATTTTTGATTGTTTACTCGCTCATAGAATGGGGAGTAGCATCATATTTCACAAGCTGTGTATCAATAAAATTGATTATTTTAGAAACTTCTGGGCTGCCCACACTTCCTTGCATATCTCTTCAAATGCCGCTTTTGTGACAGTGATGTCATTCTCGTTGGAATTTTGCGGCCCGCGGCCGGCTATCTTCGCCAATGGGATAACCATATCGCCAGTAATTTCGGCCACATCATTCTGATACTTGGCGTGGACAATCTCGTTCGATATCGCCGGTTGGTGGTAGGAGCATGTTCCTCTCTCTGGCGTGGAAGATGATTTTTCCCATTTTTTAAAGGTAATTTCCGGAGAATGTCGATTAATTTCAATTATAATAACGACTTCCGTTTCTGGCTTTGGTGATTCTAGCCATCCACGAGCATCAATATTTAATTTGGCCTCCGATTCAGATACTCCGGCTTCAATAACTAATATTGGCCAATCGCGGTCCAGTAAGGTAAAGCTTCCATCAGGCTCCTTGGTAAAAGTATCGCTGGTTGCCCGGCCTTCTCCGGAACGGGTAGTGATATAATTGAGATTCATATCTCTAATCTTTTCTCTAAGATATCCCTCAAGCCCTCGAGCTGCGATTTCATGTATTTTGCCAACCATAGTCTCGAGAATAAAGACTCTATCCCGAAGATTGGTAGATATTCTTGGTCCTTTATCCGGATAGACATTATCAAAATCTTGAAGGAACGTATGTGGTATATTTATAACTATGATAAATTCGCTTTTGGAAGAATCCAAGCAGCATAGTTGAGCCCTTTTATTCACTAGACACCTAATGTCCTCCATATTGGTATATTCAATCCGTGGTGTTCCCTCGGGAAGTCCGATCAATAGCGGAGAGTCAATAGTCTCTGGTGCTTTTCTGTTTAAATCGGCCATTGTGGATTGTTGCTTATGTGGTATGCTGGCATAGAGGTTTAGTATGCAATGTCCAGTACATAACAACACATCACGAGAGAGCGATACCATTCATCTATAGCTAAATACCTCTGACTGACGTTAGCCAAGATAATTAACTAGTTAGGCAACTTAGCGACAGTTGGTTGTGGCGCAAGCTTAGTTAACGAGTTCGCTCACCAGCTAACAGTTAACTAGTTAGTTATAATTGTAGCAATTTGGTACTGATTGCAAAATGGATTCGAGGTCTGCATCCTCTAGGATATATTCAGTCTGCTTGAGCTATGGCAAGCAGTCTTCGACAGGAGGTGGGAGATTCTGGCAACTTGATGCGAATACGTGCAGGGTATCCAGTCCTTCGAAATTGTATCCTTCACGGACTTGACGATCAAAGCTCTCTTCTGCTGTTTCCAGTCTTCGAAATCTCTTGCTAACTCCGTCAAAGCTCATGTTTGTAAAAATGGTCTCGCCAGCGAAGAAAAGAAGACTGCGCGACTCTTCGTGATGTGTCGAAGCCGAATTTCCCGGGCTTGTATTCTCCGTTGGGGATATGCATCCACGGCGCTGCTGGGGAGGGAAGGCCATATCGCATGCAGACTTAGGGCTGTCCGCCATTGAACGACCTGATCTTTTGCCTCTGCAGAGTCAACCAACCCAGCACCTGCAGGAGACGGTCATCTAGGAGATGGTCATCCTGCTCTGTTACTTCATCAACGGCCTGGTTGTCATGGTAACTAGCACTAGTCATAACTAACGGTTTATCACGAGAATGGATGGTGGGAGAAGACCCTCCCATTTCCAAGGTTGAGAACTTGGTATTGATATACTCAGAGCGAGATAATCAGTGAATAGTTATATCATTGAATGAGGCCAAAAAGTCGAGTAGGTCAGAGAGTCGCTAAGGAGACCTTGCTCATTCACTGAAACATGTAGTTACGAGCCAGGATTTGGCCAGTGTGAATAGTTATCTAGTTAACGAGTGACCACTCTAAGCAATACGATAACTGATCAACTACGTCCTGCATCGTCTCGTTAAGACACCTGTCGGCCAATGGTGTTCCATTCTCCTTGGGTAATAGCTAACCATGTAACTCAACATCTATAGTACAAGATTACGGCTCGAGATCCACCTAAGTATGTCCGTTCTCCATGTTATCCAGTATGTTTTCAATCATGCTGCATACTTTCTTCACTTGCTCAACATCCCGGACCCAGGAAAAATGAGTGTTACCTTGCAACGGCATTACCGAGACACGCTCGATAGGGATGAATTTGTCCAAGTTGTTGGCTCTGGTTCTATGATAGTACTCGTATAGTAGACGCTGCTCGTCGCTGGTATATTTGTCGTTAGGTTTGGCAGCCTTGAAGAGAACAACATCCTTAACTCGGGAGAGCATGTGTGCAAGCCGCGTGGGTTCAGGATCGTATATATGATGGATCTTGTCCAGAATTGTCCTCTCGGCCATCCCGATCTCCTCGGTTGCGCCCCGGACGTCAAAGTAGGTGTCAATGAATAGAAGTGAGCTAATCGCCTTCCCACTGCCATCATCTAGCCGGCGGGAAATTTCCATCGCGAGAATTCCACCAAAACTCCAGCCAAGTAAATGGTACGGTCCGTGAGGTTGAAGACGCCGTATATGGTCCGCATACCACTCCGCCAGCTCCTCAAATGTCTGTAGAGCCTTACTGTGCAGGTACAAATTGTTGAAAGCCACCAGATTGTGTTTTGGAAGGTATTTGACAATGTTGTTGAAGTAGCTCTCGGCTCCGCCTTCGCCTGGAGGCAGGAGAAACAGGGTCGGACCTTGTCGATGGCTAGGGTCACGATATTCAAAGTAAGGCGTGAATGTTTCTTCGGTGAATAACTGGCAAGACGGAGAATCGGTTGAAGATGTACTCCCGCTACTGAGCTGCTCGGCTATATGGTCCAGTCCGCGCTCAATCGTAGATATCAACACCTCACTCTTGTCTTGGTCCCAGATACTGGAAACATCAACAGCCACTCTCCCATTGATGCATGTCACCGTTATGTCTATAGCGGAAGAGCTCTTTTTTGCGTCCTCGGGGCTGCATGTCAGCCCGTATGCGTATTCTCCATTCCCAATAGCTAAATTCCAGTCATCATCGGGCATGTGTGACGTTCGCGTAAGCTGCCCTAGATAATTGACGCTGACACTGGGTAATGGACGCCGTAAATAGCCATAGAGCGCACCATATCCAGCGCCATGGCAAGGAACTCGGTCCACCTCCGCCTTGATCTCGGCTACTGCTGCAAGCATGTCGACCTCCTTCACATGGGGAATCTGGAATGGATACATGCTTGTGAACCAGCCCATCGTACGGCTAACATCCAGAGTGCTATCGATACCTTCTTCACGACCATGTCCTTCCAAGGTGACCATATTACAGCATATTGGCTCAACATCCTGGAGCGCTAGCCCGACTGCAGCAAGTACAGATGCTTCCATTTGGCCAGCATGCTGCAGCAGAGATGCTGACTTGTCAGCACCCATGACACGCCCTAATTTTAGACGAGGTCTAGTAGAAGGGGGAAGTGCTGCAACACTTTCGGAACTTTGAGCGATCAAGTTATCCCAGTATTCTCGCTCCAGTTTTGAGCCCTGATAGCTGCTCATACTGTTAGCCCATAGCCGCAGACTGCTGCCCTTGCTGCCTGAATTTTCACCAAGATATAAATTCCGGAGATCGCGTATCAAAATCTGCCAGCTAACCGTATCGATGGCAAGGTGATGGATTGAGAACCATACACGGGCTGTTTTATCACTGTAGCCATACAAGTAGCCAATAGTACCGATAGGGCCGTTCTCAATATTGAACGCCGACTGCCACTCGCTGAGGGCCTCATTGACAGCAGCACGTTTACAAATGCTGCTTACATCCAAGACGCGCAGTGCAATTTTCTGATGCTCTGTTGGGAATGATAGAACGAAAGTCTCCCCCTTTTGCTTCAATCGCATACGGAATGCATCGTGATAGTCCTGTAACTTCTGTACAGCAACTGACAAACGATCCACATCCAATTCTGGCGTTTGAATGTAGAATGTATGGTTCCACTGATCCCGTTTTTCTAGCGGCTTGGAAAGGAACCATTCTTGAATTGGCAGTAGGGGTGCCTCACCGGTGACAAGACCTTGTTCAGTACGGAACTCGCTGGTTGAGCCTGACAGATCATTACGTAGAACATTATTGTATAGCTTCCGGATGGTGCGGTATTCGAATAAGTCACGAACGGTGACCTTGCAACTAAGGCGATGATGGATTTGCGCGACCAGATGAAGGGAGGTGATGCTGTCCCCACCCATTTTGAACAGGTCATCATCAATTCCACACCGTTCTACCCCCAAGACAGAGGCCCAGAGAGCACAAAGTTTGGATTGCAGGGCATTGTGTGGTGGTGAATAAACGGCCCGGGGACCGGTCGTGACGCCTATATCTGGTAGCTTTTGGATATCAAGCTTCCCTGTTCTAGTAACGGGAAAGGGGCCTCTGAGATGGCACAGATGGTCTGGTATCATATACCCGGGCAGCTTGGTTTTCATATGTCTAATGATTATTTCCTCAAGGCCTGATGGATTTTCCGTGGAGTAGTATCCCACAAGATACTGAGCCACACGAGAGCGTGGGTTGTCATCCATATATTTCGCGATAACAGCGCAGTCTTCAACCCCAGGAACTGAGGACATAACTCGCTGAACTTCGGAAAGCTCAATTCGGAGACCTCGAAGCTTGACTTGGAGGTCATTTCGTCCCATGTATTCGATATAAGTATTCCCTGAGCTATCCAGCCTGCACCTAGCTAGGTCTCCAGTCTTATACAAGTGAGAGAACTTTCCAGAGGCAACGTCCTCATCAGTGCGGAAGGGGTTAGGGATAAACCGCTGTGTGGTTAATGTGGGCTGGTTGAGGTACCCACGAGCGAGACAGTCACCTGTCAGGTATAGTTGTCCTACTGCATTTAGCGGAACAGGCTGAAGATTATGGCTGAGTAGGTAAATCCGATTTCCAGGTAAGACTTCTCGTAGACAGTTTTCAAATCCATCATTGGCTGAAAAGGCAGTAATGAGATTGTATACTGTTGTTTCAGTGATTCCATAAGCGTTGTGAATAGTACCATGGAAGCTATCACGCATCTTCTTGTACTGAGAGACATGGAGCTCTTCACCAGCAGCTGTTACCATTTTCAGAAACTTTAGTTTTCGTAGATCGATTTGTTGCAAAAGAGACGGAGTTCCACTCAAATAAGAGAGTTTATATGAATTGCAGATATCATAGAACTCGTTGCTGGCGAAGTAATTTTCCGGCGGGATGATCAATGTCTGGCCACTTAAGATCGATAACGCTATTTGTTCGAGGGAGAAGTCAAAGATGTAGTTGGAGAGAAATAGCACACTATGGTTTCCTGGCGCACAGTTGCCAAAATATCGCATTCGAAGGCCGTTCCGAAGATTGATGACTCCATTTTGCTTGACTGATACACCTTTAGGTTTGCCAGTAGTTCCTGATGTGAATATACTATATGCCAAATTTTCAGGCTGCACATTTGATTTGACATCATCTGTCGATTGGCGGCTGATGTTCTCCGTAGTATCTATTGTGACGAGGTTTATACCTTGGGACTCGAACCGTACTGCGTATTTGCTATGCAAAAGAACAGCTTTTGGCTTAGATTCCTGAAGGATTGTGCCTATTCGGTTATCAGGAAACGTAGGATCAAGGGGTAAATATGCGGCTCCAGCTTTCCAAACAGCAAGAATACAAATGAGCATGCTGATACTTTTGTCCAGCATCAGAGCTACATGGTCATCTGGTTTCAAGTCTGTTATTGAAAGTAAATACCATGCCAATTGGTTAGCTTGGGCATTGAGATCGCCATATGTGATGGTTTTCTCTCCTTCGACGATCGCGACACAGTCTGACGCCAGAGCAACTTCGGCTTCAAACAGTTTGTTCAAGGTAGCAGCAGGCTCCTTGTCCCCGGAAGTGGTAAGATGTGTCTCCAGCAATGGCAAGTGACTGCCATCACCCTGACACATGGGCGTCAATGGGAGTTGCGTGGTGTCGTTAATCCCGTGTTCGGTTAAATGACAAACCCCATAGATAAGATGCCTATATGTATCCAACATTCCCAAAATTGTGGATTTGGTGAATAGACTGATAGCGTAGTTAAAGTTGACCATCACCTCGGATCCCATTTCAGAAACTGTAGCACTAAAGTCAAATTTTGCAGCTGAGTATGCCAGTTTTGGTTGGTATTCAGCGAAATCTCCTTTGTTCGCTTTTGTGCTTAGGGTATCAGCCTGGTTTGATTCATAATTGAATACAGTTTGTACTAGAGGATGTCGACTGGGGTCATGTTCTGTATTCAGAAGTTTTGTTACCTCCTGGAACGGCATATCTTGATGAAGTTGAGCATCCACCAGCTCCCGCATTACCCGTTTAACAAGTCCAACAATTCCTTGCCGGGTCACATCCACCCGTACAACCAGAAGATTGACGAAAAAACCAACAACAGATTGGAACTGTGGGTGGGTTCGATGGGTGACGGGTACACCGACCGGAATATTAGTTTGATGGGTATAGGAAGCGAGCATCAGACCGTATAATGCAAGGAGAACAGCGTAGAGACTTGCTTTGCATCGCTTTGCCACCTTTTGCAACACTTTAACCTCCTGTTCGCCTATAATAAAGTTCACATCATCTCCATCATATTCAAAATGGGGCGGCCGAGATTTATCAGTATTGAGGTGAAGGGGCTCGAAGTTCTCAAGCTTACTTCGCCAGAACTCGGAGAGTACACGAAAACGGTCGCCTGTAAGTATATGACGATGATGATGCGCGAACTCCTTATATTGAACTGTGAGATTTGGAAGTGTGATAGAGTCTTTGCCTTGCAAACGAGAATAAAGCATAACAAGTTCCCGGAAGACAATATTCCAAGACCAACCATCAAAGTTCGAGTGGTGAATGACAAACGTGAGATATAATGAGACACCATTCTCTGTGAACATATACACCCTGAGGGGTAGTTCCTCTCCCAAATGGAATATATGTTGGGAAGCGTCAGAAATTTTTTGATCGAGATGATCCAAATCCCTGACTGTAGATGTTTTGATGAAGAACAAAGACTGCGCTTCATTATTATTCAAAATCTTCTGATGGTAGATTCCAGAGACAGCGTCCTTCTGCAGCAAAGTACGTAATGCCTCATGTCGTGATAGAAGTTTCCTTAGCGCCTGTTCAATTAAAGAAGGGCTCGTCTGGGAGGACAATTGTAATGTTTTTGTTATATTATACCCTTTACTATTCCCGCCTTCAAGCTCGTGGAGAAATAAAACACGCTCTTGCGCCGGGGATATTGAGATATCCTTGTTTGTGTCAGTGATCAAGGCGATGTCCTGTATGTCCCCGATGCCGTTAACGATTAAACGACCTAATGCTTCGATTGTTCGATGCTGGAAAAGCTCGGCGACGCTAATTGTCCTGTGAAGAAATTCATTGACCATGAAGGATAATCTGGTACTCTTCAAACTATCGCCTCCCAAGCCAAAGAAATCGCTGTAGATGCTGATATCCTCTAGTGGTATTTCAAGTAACTCCGCCCATATTTCACGCAAAGTTCGTTCGATTTCAGTCCGTGGTGCAACTACTTCGTTATCTGTTAACTCATCAACGGCTGGCAGAGCTTTTGTGTCTAGTTTGCCACTAGGGGTAACAGGTAACTTTGTGACAAAGATGAGCCGAGAGGGAACCATGTAGTCTGGCAGACGAGACTGCATAAATCGTTTTATATCTATGGAAGATATTGTTGAACCAGAAACACAGTATCCAACAAGGAATGTTTGGCCCCCCTGCGCACGTTTTTTAGGAACAACCACGGACTGTTTGATTTCTGGGTACGAAGACAGAACGGCTTCGACTTCGCCGAGTTCAATTCGCACTCCACGGATCTTTACTTGAAAGTCATTGCGACCCAAGTATTCAACCTCTCCTCTACTGCCAGGAATCCAACGCACGAGATCCCCAGTCTTATAGAGTCGCATATTGCGCCCCTCACTTTTCTCTTTGTCTGTCTGGAATGGATTGAAAGGAAATCGATCGGCTGTAAGGTCGGGGCGATTATGATAACCTCGGGCAACGCCGTCACCACCTAAGTAGAGCTCTCCAACGGCCCCGATTGGGACGCGCTTCATGTCTTCATCGAGAACGTAGCTGGTGCTGTTGGCTATCTGACAGCCGATACTCTTATCAGTGCGGCGCTCCGGGAAAGGATATAGACGTTTGTGGGTAGTAATAGAGACTTCAGTGGGACCGTAGCCATTGATAATAAGCCCTTGAAAGGTTTCGCGAATCTGATCAAAAACTGGTTCGCTAAACGCCTCACCAATGCAATCGACTCGTCTTAAGTGCGCTTTGAACCGGCTGAATTCATACATGGATATAACTGACGGGGTTCCAGACAAGTAAGTTACCCTATTTTTCTCCATGTATTGATAGAGCCTTTCTTTATCTCCACGCATGGTATCATTCAGGACTAATAGAGTCTGACCATTCAGCAAGGCATCGGTCATCTGCTCTACAAAATGATCAAAGACATAGTTCGAGAAGGAGAAGATAACCTCGTCATCAGTCTCACGGAGGCCAAAGATCCTGGAGAGCGAAGTCTGTAGATTGACCACTCCGTGATGTTCTACCATTACCCCTTTTGGCCGGCCAGTCGTTCCAGACGTATAGAAAATGTAGGCTAAGTTCGTGTTTATGCTTGAAGAGGGAGGGTTATCTGAGCTCCAATCGCTAGTGTTATGTGTAGCCAAATCTGATGGATATATCGGTACTCCTAGACGTGTAAGTTTCTCGACCTTGGGGATATAGATGGGATCGGCGATCACAGTTACCGCGTTAGTGTCCTGGAGGATATAAGAAATGCGGTCTTCGGGGTATGACGGGTCGATCGGTACATAAGCTCCACCAGACTTCCACACTGCCAGTATAGAAACCATCATGTGTTCGCTTTTATCCAGAACGAGAGCGACTAGGTCATCGGGTTTTATGCCAACTTCCCTCTTCAATTGCCACGCCATCCGATTCGCTCTCTCGTTTAATTCATGGTATGTTAACGTTACATCCTCATAGATGATAGCAGTTTTACTAGGAACCCTGTCTACCTCCAACTCAAACTGCTGATGAAGAGTTGCATCTGGGAAGTCGGCTTCAGTTGCATTCCACTCAGCCAATTGATTGACCTGAGCTAAAGAGAGATACTCCAAGCTATTTGCTGGTCGTGTAAGGTTGCTTGATATCTGCTTAATGGTATCTTGTACCATTGACAATAACTCTAGGATCGTGGGTGTATCGAAAAGTTCACTGGCATAGCAGATAGTAAATGTGAGAGTGTCTATGGTAGCAGCGTTGATATCCTGCACTATAGCTGTGAGAGGATAGTTCAATTTTTCCATATTTCCTTGAATGGAATATTGTAAAGCTTCTTGATGATGGAGTTCTTTCATCCTATCCAAGGCTGGATAGCTTTCGAAGACAAACAGCGTGTCAAAGAGCCCATGTTTCAGGTTACTTTTATACAAACGGCCTAGCTCAACATGCCCCCGTGTATTCATCGCGTTGACCTTGGCCTGAACATCAGACATTGCATCCAGGACGCTCTTATTTTTGTACTCAGTGTGATCTATCACTAAGGGTAGTGTGTTTATATAGAGTCCGACAGAGTGTTCAATGCCTTCGACAGGTAGATTGCGGCCAGAAATTGTCGTTCCCGTAACTGTATGGCTTCCGCCACCATACTTTTGGAGGATGGTGTGCCAGATGAACTGAAGGATAGAGTGTAAAGTGATTCCCCGCTCAGAGCATGCATCATGAATATTTCTTAGGTGCATATCGCCATCAAGATGTAAGGTCTGCTGGCGCTGATCTCGGACCTGATCATAATTTGCGAGAGGTATCTTGTATCTACTCTGCTCATTCAGAAGGACATTCATATCGCAGCGTTCCGTGATTTGTTCAACTACACCAGACCAGTATTCAAGGTGAGTATCACGATTCATTTGAAGAAAGTTCTGACTGTGTCCGTACGCTTTATCAATGGGGGTATCAAAATGAAAGTGGCCGCCTTTGATAAGGCGGAGATACTCCTCATGGACATGCTGGAAGAGTAAAGGCAGGCTCCACCCATCGAGAATAGCATGATGGCAGCTAAAAAGGGAGGAAAAATGTTGGTCATCATGCTTTATCATATACACCCGAAAGAGTTCCCCAGCATCTAGCTTGTAATCTTCCTGCAGATCTTGGTTTTGTAGATTCTGAAGCTTATCCTCTCTAGATAAGCCCTCCAGATCCCTATCAGAAGAGAAGAATCGAAAATGAAGAGGCTGATCTTGGTCAATAATTTGAAATACGTCCTTCTCCCATAAAAATCGGAGCCTCAGTGCTGGAAATGCATGTTGCGTAAGTTTCCAGGCCTTCCGAAAAACATCAGGCTGCAATTCAGTATCATACCGCAAAACAGATTGCATAATGTATGTTCCAGAAGGCTCCTTATTTTTTAGGTAGTGGTATATAAAACCTTGCTGAAGGCTATTGGCAAGGTAACAAGTGCTGTTACTCCCCGAAGGAACAGGAAAACTTTGAGAGGTGCTTGATAGTGTAGCAATATCAGTTGTACAGCTAGCCTCGATTTCGCTCTGCCTCTTGCGTAGGAATGCAGCCATGCGACTAAGGGTTTTTATTGAAAAGACGTCCTCCACAGAAATGCTGACAGAAAACTGTTGTCGGATCCGTGCGATCAGCTGAATACAACTGATACTATGCCCTCCTAAGCGAAAGAAACTATCGTCAGGTGATATGGAATCATTTCCGATACCGAGAACATCACTCCAAATCTTTTGTAGGTCAATTTCCGTTTGGTTTCCCAAATTATTTAAGGCACCCTTCGCTGGTCTTGATAAATCAACCACGGGTAAGGCTTTCAGGTCAGCTTTACCGTTAATATTCACAGGAATATATTCGAGGTGGACCAGACGTGATGGGATCATGTATCTGGGTAGCTTTGTTTCTAGAAATGCCAACAGACTCTCCTCAGGAACCACTTCCACATTATTTTGGCACACGTAGTACCCTACTAAATGTTCATTGGCAGTCTCTTCACCTCTTGATCTGAGTTTTCTGGACACTACTAGGCTTGTTCGAATATTGGGATACATAGAAAGCGTTGATTCAATCTCTCCCGGCTCGATTCGGATGCCACGTAATTTGATCTGGAAATCTGCACGTCCAAGATATTCCACCTCGCCGTTGGGTAGCCATCTGGCCAAGTCACCAGTTTTGTACATTAAGCGATTGATACCGAGCTCTTTCTCTCTTCCCGTCTGGAAGGGATTGGGGATAAATTTGAACGGGGTCAGGTCGGGGCGGTTCAAATACCCTCGTGAAATACCCAACCCGCCGATATGCAATTCACCCGTTACTCCAATAGGAGTTCGCTTTAGCTCCTGATTGAGAATATAACACTTTACATTCCTAACCGGGCGTCCGAGACTGGTATTTTCTCGTTTGGAATGAGGCTCAAAAATGTTCAGGGCAGACACAAAAGCTGACTCGGTAAATCCATATTCGTTCAAAATTGTCCCCTTAAATCTCTGACGAAGTGAGTCATATCGTGCGGCCGTCAGATTCTCACCAACGATGATTATACGCTTCAATGATGGACATGTGGAGAAGTCGTACTCTTGCAACACAGACGCGGTGCCGTTGAGGTAGGTAACCTGGTGCCGCTGCATGAGGGATAGCAGGTAGTCGGAATCATATTTTTTCACGTCACTTATAATGGCGAGAAGATGGCCGTTCACCAACGCCATGAGCAGTTGGCGGACAAACGGTTCAAATACATAAGCAGAAAATAGCAAAATCGTCTCATGATGCGACCCTGCCACACCGTACTTGACAGACAAATCCGTGATACTATTCACCACACTAGTATGTTCTTTGAATATTCCTTTTGGGAAGCCGGTAGTGCCAGAGGTATATGTCACGTATGCAAGCTGCCTGCTGTTGAGAGGCAGGTGGTCCAGATTTTGTCCATCATGGAACTCACCGGCCGCCGAAGATGTTAACTCTTTCAGAAGTAGCTCAAGCCTGATTACTTGAATATCTTTATTGCTGGCAATGGTTTGCAATCTTGCAGCATGTGCATCGCTGGCGATGAGGATATTAGCCTTTGTATCATCCAGAACAAAACGGACACGGTCATCGGGGAAAGCAGGGTCGATAGGAACATAAGCAGCTCCTGACTTCCAAATCGCGAGGATTGTGATTATAAGTAGCTCGTTTTTCTCGAGAAATAGGCCGAGGAGTTGCTCTGGCTGCACGAAGCGGCAGAGATATCTAGCGAGAGAGTTCGCTTGGCGGTTGAGATCGCCATACGTGAGTTCTCGCTCTTCGCACACGACAGCTACTTTGTCCGGGCAGTGTCGTACAGCATCTTCTACAAGATGGTTGAGCCGCTTAGAAGACTCGTAATCTCCATCGGTATTGTTCCAAACATCCAGTTGCTGAATTTGCTGCGCCGAGAGTAGGTCGATGTCCTTGACTAGCGTCCCTGGGCCTGTCGAGGCCTCTGCGAGCAGGATTTTCAGCGCATCGGTAAAATTTTGTATAGTCTCAGGCGCAAAGAGTGCTGTAGAGAACTGGACAGCCAGCTGGAGGTCTCCATCGTTGTGTCCTTCATGGACGAGCACGGCTAGTGGGAAATCGACGTCGATGCTGGATAGTCGCATCACGTGACCTAAGCGCGACTTAACGAAGACAACCGGCAAGTCGAAAAGCTCCGACTTCATCCAACCTCCCTCCAATTCACTACCGACTTCCTCTAACCGCGATGCCCGATTCGCCTGTGATTCTTCTTCGTTTTCCTCATTTTTGGAAGACTGTAGCCGCTGATTGCTGATGTCGATGTTTCTGATGGCCTCGAGGACTGACGTTTGTCCGCGATTTTTGTGAGAGACAATGGTAGGGGATACCTCCCAAGAAAGCCCGTGTTCCACATCTGGGCTGATGGAAGCAGTAACTGTGTGGGAACCATTGCCGAACCCCTTAAGCATCTGATGCACTGCAAACAGCACGATGCTCCGAAGAGAGCCTCCCTGCCGGATATATCTGTCCCTGAGGGCAGTGTTAACCCCCTCGGGGACATCAACGGTTACAGTTTGACGCTCCCGATGGGTGTCAACGTCGGAAAACCCTGTTAGTGCTAGCTGGTATCTAGTGCAGGCCTTTGCAAGGCCACTAAGATCACAGCGTTCACTAATATGGCTGATAAAGAGCCTCCATTTATCGAGGCTCCCATTGCAGTACATCCTCTCATGGGGCGAGGGTATCTGCCTTCGAAAATTCAGAGCTTTGCCGTTTTCCAAGGTGGTAACATCATTACTTGGTCGTTTGATGTCGTTTTCGATGGTCATCTTGAAATATAGAGCTGGGATTGAAACACGATGTTATGATATGGGGGGAGAGTTGAAAAGTCTTCGGAAATACTGATGCTAGAAGGGGGAAAAACCAGAAACATAGAGACCTATAAACCGTCTCTATATTTCAGGTCAAGCTGAGATGGCTGTTCTCCTCGTGTCAAAGAAATACCCTTGTGTTCCTTGGTTACATCTCTTAGCCTTTGCCCCAAGAGCGGAGTCTTGGGGCAATGAAGGGTGCGGACCTCGATTTCATCCAATATACAGCTGATAGCATTCCACGTTAAGCCTGACGTCAACATGGACGCTCCGAGGGTGCAATGTATATTAAGATCTCGTATTGTTAAACCTGAAATATGGACGATAGCTATGGGCCCAGGGCCCACTGGCGGCAATATGTTTCTGAAGGGTGTTAACATGCCTGCGTGCAGTTGGCTAACTGATCAGCTCGAGAGACTGGGGATCTATGCTGCTTAAGTGATTCAATGTGACGTCTTGGCTCATGTCTGCATCGCCAGTCACAGGCTCAGAGTAAGAAGGCTGTTTTAAAAATGCAAAGACTTCTCTTCCACTTTAGTGAACCAACCGCACCTCCCGATGTTGCACTCTGAAATTCATCACTAAAATTTATTCATCTTTGCCAACGACCTTTCAGCAACCTGACATATTCCATTCTTGAGATACACCAGGTTAACCGTATCGACATCATGTCAACGACTCCAGTTGCCGACGTTCCTCGAATCAATGTCTCTCCCCTATTTGGTGATAATATGGCGGAGAAGATGAAAGTTGCTCGTGCTATTGATGCAGCCTCGCGCGGCTCAGGTTTCTTCTACGCAGTCGGCCATGGGGTCGATGTCAATCGCCTCACGGAGGAGACCCGGAAATTCCACCTCTCTATTACCGACGAGGAGAAGTGGCAGCTCGCCATTCGGGCGTACAATAAAGAACACGAAAAGCAGATTCGCAGTGGCTACTATTTGCCCATCCCAGGGAAGAAGGCTGTCGAGTCATTCTGTTATCTCAATCCCAACTACAGCCCCGACCATCCCCGCATTCAGCAGGGCACACCGTTTCACGAGGTGAATGTCTGGCCAGACGAGGACAAGCACCCAGGATTCCGGCAATTTGCCGAGCAGTATTACTGGGATGTGTTTGGTCTCTCCTCGGCCCTCTTGCGTGGTTACGCACTTGCCCTTGGTAAGGAAGAGGACTTTTTCACCAAGCACTTTCGAAAGCATGATACGCTGTCCTCAGTGGTTCTTATCAGATACCCTTATATCGAGGATTACCCGGCTCCTGCAATAAAAACTGCCAGCGATGGCACGAAGCTCAGCTTCGAGTGGCACGAAGACGTTTCACTTATCACCGTCCTGTATCAATCCCAGGTTCAAAACCTACAGGTGCAGACGCCGGAGGGCTGGCTGGATATCGAAGCTGACGACACCGGCTACCTTGTCAACTGCGGGAGCTACATGGCCCATATCACCAACAACTTCTACCCGGCGCCCATTCATCGCGTCAAATTCGTGAACGCAGAGCGCCAATCCCTTCCCTTCTTTGTCAACCTGGGTTTTGATGACGTTGTCGAGCCGTGGAACCCAGGCTCCAACTCTCAGAACTCCGAGCCAGCCAGGAAGCCTATTCCGTACGGCCAGTACTTGCAGGATGGTCTGATTGGCTTGATCAAGAAGAACGGCCAGACCTAAAATTTGTGTGTTAGTTTTAAGCTTGGTTAACTAGTTAACGAGTTAACAAGCTATGTAACTAGCTATCTCAACGATCTGAAAATTATATAGATTAAATGCAACACAGGCCATGATTTCACTCAAGTCCGCACAATGATGGAGATCCAAGGACGGATACGAAGTTGAAGAACCTGGAACACGCCCACCACCGCCCCAGCCGATGCGACCGGCGCGCCGTCATGTCGTCATGCCGGCACCACTGTGGGTGTCACTCAGCCGAACTCCTCGTATTCGCTGTCTTGGGTGCACAAGCTCTAGGAATTTTGGGAGCTATTCTAGCCAGCCATTTTGTCATGTTCAAAATCTTACTGCTCTGCAATGCGGCGCCTTGATCGGATGCGGTCCGCTCAGAGACCCGCTGCGGCGGATTAAATGGACCACGCCAGGCCAGGGGCGCCGCTGTGGAGCTGCCTTTGCCACACTCGCAGCAACAGGGCTACAGCGGACTGATTGGCTACATCGGCAGGGCGACCAGCTCAAACTGCAGTTCGTTAGCTTAGTTGATGGGTCAAGAAGGACCTTGGCCACTGGTGGTCGCTATATTGATAAGTAAACCGGCTGTCAAAAAGTTTGGCAACTGCAAAACCAACCTAGTTATATAACTGCCTAGGTAACTGACTAGCTAACTGCCTACGCTTCCCATACATTCCCCTATTTCCTCATGCATATACGTTAGCAGTGTTTGAGAAGCTGATATTCACCATGATGCTTAGAGTTGCCTGCCAGGGAACCCCCTTTGAGGTGCGGATCTTAGTATATCTACATGTTTTTGTTCCTGCTCGGAGGCTTGGTTAACTAGTTGGTTAAGTAACTAATTGGTTAACTACCCCTTGATGCTAACTAATGAATTAAAAGAACAGGTCGGCTACCAGCATGGCCATGCTGCCAAAGATGTCATTGCCAATACTCTCGACTTCTCTCTCGATCTCATCCATGGACGCACAAAGAAGCAGGAAGAGGAATTGCAGAGAGTAGCCACTAATCTGGCACAGGTCATCGAGCAAAGATGGCCGAAATACTTTGAAGAAATACGCGGTATGCTACCTTTTTATACCCAATATCTTTATAGTATTATATAGTGTCAGTGCTAACGAATCCAAATTGAAAAGGTATTGCACAGGGTGCTGGAAGAGAGGTTTTGGAGATCATTATTTTAAACATCCGCACTGAGCTCGCATATGGCCTCGTAAAGCTAGACGGATGCACCAGTGTTTTCTGCAAAACGTCTGAGGGCTCTGCGCTGCAGGGCCAGAATTGGGATGTAAGTTTCTGCCCTAATGGTTCTCTCCTATTATCACCAGTTCCTTTTCTTTGGTAGTATCTTTGATAGTATGTTTATAGTTAGTCAAGTTGCTAACGGCGACGTCTAGTTCTTCAGCGCATCTAAGAAGAATCTTATCCAGCTCACTATCAGACAACCAGATCTTCCCGTGATAAAAATGGTCACAGAAGCAGGCATAATCGGGAAAGTTGGCTTTAACAGTGCTGGTGTTGCTGTGAATTACAACGCACTTCATGTCCCAGGGCTACGTCGAACAGGACTACCATCACATCTTGCTCTACGCATGGCGTTGGAAAGCTCATCTCCCACCGAAGCGTACGACAGGATCATTTCCCAAGGTGGGATGGCTGCTGGCGCCTATATCATGGTTGGAAATGCAGATGAAGCCTTTGGAATTGAGTTCTCGCATGCGGATATACTTCAACAAGTACCCGATGCTCATGGTAGACTTGTTCACACTAACCATTGCCTTCTCCCCCATGACAACAACGCACCGGAGGTAAACCCATTACCAGACTCATTTACTCGATACGAGAGGATGATGCAGCTTATGAGCAAGACAGAAAGCCTGTCTAAAGAACAGTTCTCTCGCCTTTGGGAAGATGAGGACAATTATCCCGTTGGTATTTGCCGCGGATATCTTGAGGGGAAGAGCCGGGGAGAGACTCTTTTCAATATAGTTTATGATCATTCCTGCAGGGAGGCAACGGTGCGGGTTGGTCGACCGACCGAGCCTGACGAAACATTCGTCCTTCGGTTTGAAAGAGATGAAATCACCACTAGGCCTCAAGGACTGCAGAAACTTTAGTAAAATCACTTGCTCTTAATGGCACGATGTGCGACCGTTTATATTTACCACATCATAATATTCCAAAGAGATATTTACACAACGAAAATGAGACCTCAATATATAATTAGTCTTGATTAATTAGTACAAAAACATGCTTATCTGTCACGGCCATGATGGCATGCAAATAATGAATGGTATTAAGTGTTGAAGTCTAGGCCCCGACGATAGCGCAGTCAAAAGGGTTATAGTACCTTAACTGCCAGATAATGACACTGCCTGATTAACGGCCACTGCCATTATAAAGCAGACGGCTGGTCGTGTCCGGTCCAGGATTGCGGATAGTGGGCTGACTGAGCTGTTTGAGACGAAGACAAGCACGGTTACCGGGAATACCCTCCTTTGCAATCAAGTAGGCTGCAACACCGGCGGCATGAGGGGCTGCCATGGAGGTCCCAGACATAGTCTGGCTTCCGCCTCCAGGCCTAGCAGAAAGAATATTGTGACCGGGAGCATAAAGGTCAACTATACATAAATCCATTAGTATCGAATCTCGTATATTGATTCAATCCAATGTATGCTTACCGGCAGGGCCCCAGTTAGAGAATGAAGCCTTTCCGTCATTCTCAGTGCTGGCAGCAATGGTACATACGGATCTTTCAGAAGCTGGAGAATTACCATTCGAGTTGATCTATCGGCCCCAAGCATCGAGTTAACAAATATACCTCTCTCTACGGAGACTGTGATCACTTACGTTATCGTTGCCAGCAGAAACAGAAACAAACATGCCAGCCTTGATAGCCTGGGCAGTAGCGTGGTTTAGGCCTGCACTGTATGTACCTCCGAGTGACATATTGAGAACGGACTTCTGTAGCATGCCATGTTTGCGGGCGTGTCTGATGCTCCAGTTGATACCAGCAATGATACCACTGGTTGGGCCTTTGCCCTCGGAGTTGAGCACCTTGACGGCAACTACCTTGGCCTTCTTTGCAATTCCATAGGTTTTGCCAGCAATTGTTCCAGCGACATGGGTGCCGTGTCCGGTTCCATCAGAGTTCTTGTTATCGACCAGATTCGAGCCCCAAACAGCACGGCCTTGGAATTCAGAGTGGCGGATGTCTACACCCGAGTCAACAACATAGGCCCAGACGCCAGAACCAGCAGAGCTATCGAATACATAGTTGCGACCTCCTCTGCGGTTAGAGAGACGCGAAAGGCCCCAGGGAGCCTTTCGCTGCTGAACAACAACATGCTGGGAGATGATAGCGTCTGGCTCGACAAAGGCAACCTTGAATGAGTACAATGTAAGACTTTGGACACTAGCAGTGGTGATAAACAGCCGATGAACGTGCACATACCTTTGGATCGTTTGAGATATCCTTTATAGTGTCCTCATCGAAGATACCACTGTATCCACGTAGGTGGTCGAAGTCGTATGTCTGCTTGACACCTGCGCCATCAAGGCCGCGTCGGGTCATATTATGGTGGATGCTAGATATCCAGACGCGGTGAGAAGAAAAGTCCTGTTGAGAGGTGTCGTCTTTCATGACCACGATGTAGCCATTGGGCACAACTTCAGCCCCTTTGGGGACACTTAAGATCTGTGCGGCATTAGTCACAGACAATGCCGCCAGAGAAAAGGAGAGAATGGTAAAAAAGCCCGTCATAATGAGTGAATAGGGTCAGGGGAGCAATAAACGAGGAAAAAAGGGGGGGGGAGGAACGAGAACGACTTTCAAGAAAATGCAAAAGAGCGTATGAGAGAATGACTGAAGAAGAGAATAAATTCTTCTAGTAATCAGGAAAGGAGAGGTAGTCGTTTTATAGCAGTTCCTGACATTGGAATTCCTTGACAGGAACTTCACATATACCCATGCCCTATAAAATCCCAAGCCAAAATGTTTCTGCCGTTATCAATAGCTTGGGTATAATATCACCGGCGTAGAGTACTCAACGGGTATCATGAGAGGGTCTTCGGAAGCCCAGCCTGCAGGCCAAGCACACCACAATGAGAGATAGCAAAAAGCATGTGAAGGCGCAGCTGGTCCTGTCACGGCTAAGGAATGATGCTTGGGTGAAACGGGTATCTCTCGAGAAGCGTAACAGGAAGAGCAATGGTGTGGAAAAGCAACCAGTCCGCAAGTTGGATATAAACATATAGCTAAGACGACGGTTTGGTGTTTTTCTGTCAACATTGTGAGGTGAAAAATTAAGCAGATGGCCTACAGCACATTCAAGCTAACGCGGGAAGAAATTGCAACCTGAGACAAGCCTAAGTTAGCGGAAGTTTTCATTCGGCACGCTGCTTGGCATTAACGGCAGCCTCTTGGTATTTATCCCTGACTTTAATATCAGGCAGCTTATATAGCATTGGCAGTAGAACTAGTTAGCCCACGGTCGATGTTGTTGGCTACTGTAGTCTTCGAGCTCACCGTGTTGAATAGGTAGTTATCTGTTATCTTTGAATTTGATAGTTAAGGTTGGGTTCAATCCCGATTACATACCTTCATTGGCCCTATGAAACAAAGTCCTGCGTCCGCTATTTGGCCCGTTCATCCTATCTACCTGCTTATTCAACTCCGTGAAACCACTCGTCTTCGAGAAGCACTTTTGCTGACAGCCTATCCCTGGGGTCCATCTTCGTAACCTTCAGAATGAACTACTCCTTGTCCTCCGGCAAAATCTCTCTTCGGCTAGCATACTGGAAAGGCTCCAATTGGTCAGGTGGCGCAGAAGCCATTCCCTGTCAGCAAGGCCAGAGTATGAAGAAAGGTATTGCCCGAGAAAGCGGTGGTATTTTGTTAGGATATCCAGTTCATATCCATCGTGACCCCGAGAAACTTTGGGTTTGAATATGAAGAACTGCCGTGTGACGGTGTACGTGCTGGTAGCGTTGATGATGATCTGGCCCAGTTTTCAGGAGTGGAGAAGGCGATGAACTTGACAAGCTACTGACGGACTGACCCAACTTTGCAATAGAGGCGTGCGTTGACATTATTGTTGCTCATTATTATTTCGAACTCCAGAAGAGCCAAGGCCATGCAAGGAAGGACGTCGTACGGAGTAGTCCTTTTTCTTAGATTAGCCATTAGTTAATGAGGCATTTCTATTGGTCAATAATATCTATTGTAAATTTATGCTCACTTAGTTACTCCACCAATAAGCATCACTTTCTGCAAAGCATAACTAAGACATCAGTGGAGTTGATTGGTTGCTTAAACGCTCATCCAACCTTAGCTAGTTATCCAATGAAGTGTATGATTGGCTACATTTCGTTATTAATGCTCGAGGCCGTTCATATGTATTATTGTAGTACTTAGTGTCAGTTTTTGTAATGGTCGGCTACATCTCGCTTAGTTAAAGCCTCGCACATTCGACAGAGCTTAATATCATCATCATCCTTTCTGGTACTTAACTAGTTATTCACTGTTTTGAAAGAAATCCAACGAAGGAGTGGTGAAGCAACCGCAGGACCGTGAATTTACCAAAACGATTCACTTAGTTAACTAGGCCCAGGGAAATATAAAAAGCTTCTGCGCTGGACTATTTCCTAACTTCTCTTCTAACTCCTTCATCAATCCACTTTCTCACGTTAGGCGGCGCTGGGCCCCAACTCTACCATTTTATATCCTGACATACCCCTGAGATACCCCTGAAAGCCTCACACACGAGCTTAGTTACCTATGCTCGATCACGCAGGTCCGGGAGTGACAGGATCGTCAAGGACTGGATATCTACTGTCCGTGGCTCGATATAACTAAGAGGCCGGCATCGCTAGTTAAGGCGTTTGTTTCTCCCTTCCTGCCCGCGACCCCGTGACTGCCAAACGCGTCCACTCTGCCTTCTTAAGCGGCGGAAACGCGCACTGCCTCCTTCTCTTCTTTCCTCCCTCGTCCGAGCAGCGGGAACAACATCACAGGAACAAAATCACAGGAACAACATCACAGGCACAACATCACAGCTGCAACAAACAACATTATCTGCCGCAGCATCAGCAATACGAATGGATATATATTCGAAAGCTCTGCTCCCGGCCCGACCAAGCGGCAACGCTGGCCACGTCCCTTCCCCTCTTCCTGGGCCGCTGTGATGTGCGGCGCGATAATCGCGCTAGTAGGTCTCTGATTCGGGCCATATGCCCAGGCCGGCGCAGATATTCTGTAAGCTGTGACCCGCTGACAATAACCTGATATGACACTGACGTTTGACTAGGCGCCGGCGTGTGGACGACAGTTTTTGACGACCGCCGCAGCCACATGGCAACCCCCCTTCTTCCTGCGGGTGATTGACCCAGTTGGGGCCGCTGCGGTACTTGGCGCGATAATCGCGCTGTTAGGATGTTGTTTCGGGCCATATGGCCGGGCCGGCGCAGATATTCTGTAAGTTGTGACCCGCTGACAATAACCTGACGTGACACTAACGTTTGATTAGGCGCCGGCGCAGGACTCCCCCCTCTTCTCCCACACACACCACCACCGCCACAGCTCCCTCCACCAACATCACCATCACCACCCCGGCTGCCGCTCCCTCCTCCAATCCCGCAGCCCCCCCCCCCGAGGCCGCCCATGCCCCCCAAGTGTCGTGGGTTAGACGAGAGGAAGGCGTAGGAAAGAAAGTAAGTAAAACTAAAACTAAGCTCTGATATTCTGTCTCGAAAAAAAAAAAAAAAAAAAAAAAAAAAAAAAAAAAAAAAAAAAAAAAAAGGTATACTAATACTAGATACGGTAGGAAGACCGACACGGTCGTTGGGCCAAAATAGGAGATTCTTGATTAGCTGCAGAGAGAGTCGTTATATCATTGACACTTTCTTTTTCTTTTTGGTAATAGAAAAATAATAAATTGCTATATTTTTACTACAGAAAACTCCAGAGAAAAGCAACCAACCCGCTCTTCTTTTTACTTTCGTAGATCCCAGTTCCCAGCCGACAGATTTTCTAAAAGATGATATTTGGGCGTATTTCTAAGGACATAGTTAGCTTGTTGTTAGAAGTGGATACAGGAAATGTAGCCACGAGTAGTTAGTTAAGCGCCCTGAGCATGTCCCTAACCAGAACCAGAGTATACTGAAACCAGGACAGCTTCTGTGAATTCGTTCACCAACCAACTTACTACTACGTACTCGATAGTTGACCATTCAATGGAAAAGTGACAGGAGAAGCTTAACTAGTTGGTTAACTCCGAGGGAGGATCACAGCACAGAATACGTAGATAAATACAACCCACGGAAGGGGATGCCGAGTCTAACTCTCGCGCACAAGAGCACACAACAACAGTCTAGCATATATAATCAGGCAAGCATCAAAGCATGACCCAGCTTGCAAGCAAAGATATAGGCTCTATTACGTGTTCCCAAGAACAGCCATTGAGGCTTTGCATACTGCGCTCAGGCACGGAAGTTCGTGGGCTACGTCTTCTCTCTCTTCTTAGTTCGTTATCCAACTGGCTACTCTTGTGGGTAGAGGTTGATTCACCCGTCGTCGTGCAGGTAACTCTTGGAATGGGGCAGAGTTCTATGACACTCCCGAATACCATGGCCTAGCCTCTTGCTCGTGGAAGATACCTGGAAAAGTACCCCGAAGATGCAGACAAGGCTTCCCTCATCTTCAAGATTGGGGCTGATCTTGCTTCCCCGGAATTCACAGATAGCTGATACATGTAGACTACTTTAGGGTTCTCTCCTGAAGCCTCCTAGGGTATAGATATAGGCCCATGGCATAGCTTGCTGCATCCGAGTCTGCATGTCTGATATATTCACTTGGGCAGTCGTCAGGGGTCAAGGGGGGGTGTATTCCCTCCTGTCCCAGAAGGGACGAAGGTGGTGAGAAGCGGCAGAATCGAAGGAGCAACGCAGAACCCCGTGACGGTCGACCGCGTCTGTCCTCTTAAGGCATCGGAAACACGACGCTGGACTTCTTCCTCTTCTTCTCCCGCGACCGAGCAACAGACAGCAGTACCAGCAGCCACAGCAACAGCAACAGCAACAGTAACAGCAACAGCAACAAACACAGCAACATGGACTGCAACACCAGCATCACCAGCAGCATCACCAGCAGCATGAGCAGCGCAATGGCAGCCACCATCACCACCACTGCCACCACCACTTCTACTGCTGCCCCTGAGGCCGGCCCAGCGGCGACGCTGGCCACCTCTCTTCCCCCTCCCCTGGGGGGGGGTTGACCCAATTGGGGCCGCTGTGGTGTGCGGCGTAATAATCGCCATATGGGTTTTTTTTTGGGCCACGGGCCCGCGCCGACGCATACTACATGTAAGTTGTAATCCACTGACAATAACCTCACATGAGACTGACGTTTGATTAGGCGTCGGCTCGCCGACGACCGGTTTTCCGGCCGTCGTTGGAGTCGTCACATTTCGAACTCTGTCCGCCCCCCGCCCTCCACCACCAGCGACGCTCCGCGGGCCCCCCCACCATCCCCCACCGCCAGCGACGCTCTGGCCTCCCCCGGCACCACCATGCCAACCAGCATATTTTTGAAAATCCAAAAAGTTCTCGAGGGTGGTGGCAAGACAGAAGAGACAGAAGATGTAAGTAAAACTAAGCCAGCTCTATATTCATCTGAAAATGTGGTATACTAATACTAGATACGGTAGCAGGAGTGCGAATGACACGTTGGCTGCTTCTTCTTCTTCTTCTTCTTTTTCCCCTTCCCTTTTTTTTTTTCCCCCTCTCTCTCTATATTTTTTTTATAAATAATAAATATATTTTTTATCCAAAATATTCTAAAGAAAAGCAGCCAACGTGCGCTTCTTCTTCCCTTCGTAGAACCCCCTTCCCTGACCGTCGGTGTATCACTAACAGCATAGGTCCAAAAGTCCTGGAAGGGCACCGCTGAGGCAGGTGGGATCCTAGCAAACGGGTGAGGGTTGCCGAACAGGCAGACCATGCTTCCAGATAAGTTATCCCTTTCTGTTTGCTCAGTTAAAGGTATATATAACTAATATTCAAGGAGCCAAATTAAGGCTATTATTAGGGGGAAACATTCAGGCTAGTAAGGGTATCCGATGAGAGACAATTAGGGCAGGCACCTGGCCTTATCCAATTGTATTCTTGAAGAAGGGCTATGGCTCAAAATGGAAGTGGGTATATTCAGCCTACCCTTGACGAGATGTCCTCGGACAGTCAGGGGGAAGGCCTAACAGGGACATATGGGTTGGATATCAAGTCCGGTATCCTCAGATGGCAAAAGATATATAACAAAAGGAAGAGACAAAATCAAAACGAATATATTCACCCTATTGAGGTATACTTGGATTATTGGGGGTATAATATTGACCAGTGCCAACGGCCAAGAACATGTAATTGGTCATCCTTTCTTCGAATGATGTATCTGAGACCGTGGATGAAGGTGGATGATGGCCTGATACTGAGTGTCGAGGGTGAAGAATAGTTGCGTTGTCAAGATGCCGTTGGAAAGAGGAAGTTGGGTTAGGGGTATTACTAATACAAATACTAACCAGATCTGGTATAGTATTATCACGTGTATACACTAGTTCAAACGTTAATTTAGTTTTCATTATTAATTTTGTGTTTGTGTCAGATATGAGCTGCAATCGAAGAGAAAGAATCGGTCAACACGCGAGTACGCAACATAAAGGGTTTATATTGATGAGCTTGAATACGTGTAAATACATGGATGAAATCTCCGGCCAAGCATACACGTGAAAGCTGACTAAGCGGAACATTTGACAATTGGAGGCGGTTGTCTTGGATTAACCCTCGGCAACGGGGAGTCGGAAAGTCACAATAATTTTACTTCACGGCTTCCCAGAAAGCCGGAACCCTGGAAGAGCTCTATTCCAGATGCGGCCGAGATGTTATGTTGTGAAGTGTCTAAGGAACTTTGCGTCACCCACAGGCAAAGAAAATGACGACACCCTGACGTAAGATTTTGAACCTAACGCTACTATAAAAGGACAAACTACCCTGTTTCCTCTCCTTCGCTCTTCTTTTCACTCCGTGTTATATATTTAGGAGTATTATTATTGCCATATCCTAAGAAAGACTCCGTATGCACTTCAGCCATTATATCCTGGACATATCATCCTGACTTCACAAAATGATTAAAGACTTATTGCGGTTTATTAGCGACCATGCTCTACTCCTTGTCGGGTGCTGCATTATACTTATCATTAAGGCGGTCTTTGGCATCGGGCCGAATTTCGATATGCTATTTGCCCGTATGCAGATATTTTGGGATTGGGTTTCGATTAACACTTGGAACATGATTAGAGCTCTCCAGCCCTGGGATGAACTTGTGAAAGAAGAAGATTGGGCCATAGAACTCGGTAATTTGGCCAGGAGACGTCATATATGGATACAGCGACAATTATTCCTTCGAGAAACAATAATTGAATACGCTATACAAGGGAAACTAGAGAAGGTTAATGATCTGGATAACGGCTCCAAAGACTGGCAAGGTAAGTTATTGAGCCAGACTCGTAAAGCCTGGGCTCTCTCGAATGAATGGTATGAACATCATAAGCGCGAGCCTACCGGCCCAATAATAAGGATATCTAATATCCTTGTCTCCCGGAAATATAAATACCTTCGCAATAACCCTACTAAACACCTTTTACGGCAAGATCTTCGTCGGGCATGTAGGATACGAGATGGTTGCTGTGCGAGAGCATGTCAGTGCTGTATAAAACCCCGCGGCCTATATCCAGATAAACGAATATACTACGCCCATTGCACATTATACTGTGGATGTTGTATCCGCAGTCGAGGATTCGTAAAACATAGAGAACTGGTAAAGGATGTTGACGATCTCGCCGATTTTTCAATCACACGTTTCTCTATTGAAGACCCTGAAGGGTTCAAAGTCCTATGAGGAACCGAGTCCTAGAGGAAACGGCCCGAGAAGCATGGGAGAAGGAGAACTCAGAGGAAACATAAACAGCAACAACAACAACAACAACACTTCTCTCCTCCTCTCCTCTTTCCCTACTTACAATGTCTGTTCAAGCCTTCTTCGCTTCCATCTCCCTTCTTCCCAAGCTGTCACAATTGGGTCATACAACATTTCTCCTCCTGTCTCCTCTTCTCTCCCCCTGTCTGTCACGGCCGCCACCGCAGCTAAAGACACCAACCTGTGTCTTGATGGAGGCGATTTCACCATCTACTTTGTGTGTACATAAAGACGTGCTTCGGCACTTTGTGTGAATCCGGTTCGTTCGACAATATCTATCACAGAATATGATCCTAGCCCTGATAACATAGGTGTCCACGTGGCATTGGACGCTCCCAGAGGATCAGCTAACAATGTCGTACTTAGACTGTAAATTAACCCTGCATTAGAGCTTGACGTATAGTTTGAATCAGAAAGGCAGAGTACTAAAATTGAACAAAGTCAGGCCACCAGATAGGTATCAGACATCCACCAGGCGATGTACCAAGTGTGTGTGTATACCCCGAACTCTTATCAAAATGCAGGTTCAAGTCTCGATATGGAGCGGGTCTTTCTCGGGTCATTTGCCCAACTTTCACCAAAGGCGTTTCCCGAGGCCCTTCTCCGAGGGTAGGAGACATTAACTCTTGTTATAATCATTAACACCCATTACGGAGTATTTATATGGGGTATTAGAAGCCCTCCAGAATACATGTCGGCTAATAATTCTGCCGATGTACCACTTGGACTCATATGTGATCTGGATATCGAAAGTCACAGATAGCCCACACGATAAGCAGTCACACTCTTGATATAGTATACAAATCTACCTCCGTTACGTGAGTATGATGCTGGAGGATAACAGAACGTATTCAATATTTTCCAATTCATAGGTCTCACTCATTAGACGTATTCTGTGGGAAGAGCATAGGGTCACGAAGCAACCGATCCATATCCTCAGATCGAAGACGGAGAGAAATATCCACACCATTCGCAGTCCATGAACTCGGTAAGCTTCCATCCGAGGTATCCTCCTTCTTTAGCGGAGGTGCCTCCTTTATCACGATAGTTCCATCCATGTCCGGGATAAAGCTATCTGCATAGCGAATTATAGGGGACGACCTCAACCCGAAATCTATCTCATAGAGACCCGCCCGCGCCCAGCTCGTTACCAGAATATGGCGCCGGCCTAGGAACGCTTGCCAGATCCGCTGCGGCGACTCTTCATATGCCACGCTATGAAGATGGGCGGCGAGAAGATCTGGTTGGCTGACTTCTCCAATCGTCTGGCGTATGCGTTGTGCGATCGACTGGAGAGCGGGTATATTGCAAGGCCTTGATCCGGCCGTCACGTCCGCCGATGACATCTCTACATTGATCATAAGCATCGGGGAGCCCAAGAAAGACTTATCAAGTTTGAATGCGGGCCGGACCCCGTATACAAGATCGCAATGCACTGGCTGGCTGTCTTCTTCTAGATTGCGAGCACGATTGATGCACGACCAGACGTGAGCTAGGATAGCATCGTGCTGGCTGATGCGAGTTGGCCCCATATCCCGGGAAAGCCCACAAGTTGCTCCTTTCAGTATGGCTTCTACTTGATGCCGAGGTGAACAACATAGTGTGAGACTGGCTCAGTTATGTTCCATTCCGACCACGGCATCGGTTTACCAGCCGGAGATAGCATCTTGCCGGCTAAAGCCTCTGGTACCTTTACGGGCCAAGGGGAATTGGGTGAAGATGCCCACCAGTCATAGCGATGGAGAGGCATACTTTTGGCCCTTTGGATAATAGCCATGTCTGGCTCGACGGCATCAATATCACCTGCAGCTAAAGAGTCTAGCAACCCAGGCTCAAACAGGGGATTCAGGGTTGGACATGGCGTGTTCGAGAGGATCGACCTACTGACACTAGCCCAGTCCTTTACGAAGTACACCAGAGACTGAATATCTGCCAGTGGATGAACGATCTTGACAGTCAAAATGAAGCCGCCACAGGCTAAGTTCGTTAACTGAATAGCTAGCAAAGGCGGGAAGAGACCGGCATCATCTAGAACATCAGGCTGCAGTGCATTAGACAGAGGCGTTGAAGGAACGAACTTCTCTGGTGGTATCTCCTGACGGTTCCAGACAGGCTGATCCACTGCTCTCAAGGCCGGACAGACAGTATCAAGAGTGGTCGTAGTTTCGGCAACTCTGAACTCTACCCCGGGGTCCTGAGGGGTTCCATACTGAACATAAACTCGGCCAAAACGCTGCGTATGAGGCCCTGCCGCACCGTCGAGGGTGGTTATAGCATTGATACGGCCACACCATTGTGGGTAGGCATCTAAGGCCACCCGGAGCGACTGGCGCAGATGGTCTGCTAGGTCAAATTCAGGTCCTGCGGCAGTCTCGGGGGCTTCACACAGCCAGGTCGAGCAGGTATGCGCAAAATTAACCGTAGTCGCATCCAGCAGCGAGAGAGCTATCGTTTCCTCCGAGTCCTGCTTCGTCCTGGGAAATATCCGCTCAGAGTGCAGGATGGAGACCGTGACAGAAGACATAATAATAATATATAAAAGTATCTGCCACTTCAGGTTTAGCGTTTGCGTTTAGTTATATTTGTGTGAGTATTGATTCTCCCGCGAAGCGAAGTTTGCCCTCCTCCTCACCGCACAAAAGGATGCAGGGAACAGGCAGCCGTCTAGGCCGACGTGAGCCATGCAGAACACGAAGGCGACATCATTCAAGGTTTCTCGCGAGCCGAAGAAGGCCTTCCAGAATTGTTCTCGTGCGTGGCGCCGGCATCCTAAACCGCCCTGTATCGAGTGTGAGCAGCAGGATGATTGGCTGCAAATACCAGCGTCACTGCAGCTGTCATGAATGTGCGGAGTAACTAAGTGGTTCAACAGGCCTGCAGCGCGAGAGGACGGAGCTGGAAGTGATAACGAATAACGAATAAAGGAGGATGTTCAGGATAGTTAAGGTTGTTGGCTTGACTGAGTTTATGCCTCGGCTAGTTATCGTGAGAGATGACTAAGCGGCTAGTCCGGCTCCGGCGATACGACGACGGCCGGCATTTTCAACTTCCCAACCTTCATGATTTATTATTGGAAGGCTTCGGCTGGCCTATCCAGCTGCCCGTGTCCGTCGTGTTGGCGACTGAGGAACGGCTTGCCCCTTGAGGGGAAATTGAGATCTTCGCACGCCACCCCCATGGTTCGCTCGCTGGGGAATCGTATAATTAGGTGCAATGCTTATGATACCCGCTAGGCTGGAAATAGATAGCCGTCAGCGATCCCCTCGGGTACCTGGTGATCTCGATCTCGACCCAATTTCATGGAACAAATATGATGGGAGTGATCAAGTCTCGAGCTCACTCTCGGCCTGAGGGGATGGGCTATCCGGAGGAGATACCCCTTGCGGAAGATAACCAGGGCTTATCCCTGGCGTATTCCTCGAACTCCGCTGCAATAATGTTTAAATACGTTTATTTCTCCTTTGCGGGATATTTCGTGATCAAGGTCTTTCTCGCCTACCCTTGCGCTATCCTCCACTACCTTGGGGCCTTCCCACCCATGTAATGATAACCAGCAAAGGATGCCCTCTATTCTTTCGGGGGATTGTTAACTTCCCTTCGTCCCCCAGCACCTTGCCTATGCTGAGGGATCGAGGAGCTGGCTAGACCAGTTTCCCGGGTATTTAAGAGCCAGCGGGGTCCCCATTTTCTCCAGATTCCCCAGGTTTTGCAGGGTTTCACAGCAGTCGTTGTTTTCTGCCTGCTCACCCCAATCTACGCACATCTTGCGTGTGGGCCTTTCACTCTTTTAAATCACGGTCGCTTTTTAATCAATCCCTCACTCGGGAATCATGGTGCGATTCCACAAGGCCGTTGTTGGCCTTTTGCTTTCTTCCAGTGGCCTTGTGACTGCTGCCACAGAGCCATGCGCCCAGGTCGCTGAGGAGCAGCGGAAGCAGAAGGCAGGAAACCCAAATGGTATACAAATCAATTAAAACTTTTCAGCCAAAAATACGGGGAAAAATATACATACTAATATATATGTCTACATAGCTACTAACTTCACCGTCTCGGCGGAGCTCGCTCACGCCTGTCTGACTTCAGTTCCGTTCAAATCGAACGACTCGCTGCAGTTGATTGACGGCTTGAAGTATTTCTGGGACTGGCAGACCACCAAGGACTTCCTGAAGAACCCACCACAGGGCTACGCCGTGCCTGGCACTGATCTTGAGGGAGGAATTGCAAAGATTCGCCAAAAGGCAGCCAGCAATGGATACAAGAACGAATTTGAATTCCAGTTCGAGCTCGATGCACTTGTGAGAACTGTACATGATGGTCACTTCAACCTGGCAATGGACCTTATTACCACTTTTGCCTTCACCCGTTCTGATATCGGCTCGCTCGTGTCTCTTTCTGATGACGGAAAGAACTTGCCAAAGATCTACTCTCTCAGTATGTTCAATCTCACTCTCTTGTTCAGTGTTATTCAATTGAAGCTAACATGTCTATGAAGATGACCTCCAGGGTCGATCGATGAACGCATCGGCTCTCAAAACTATTGACGGGCAAGATGCCACCGAGTGGATGAAGAAGTTCTCCTTCAGCGGGTTCTTCCAGGACCCTGATGCTCTCTATAACGGCATGCTTTTTAACCTTCCCCTTACCAGGGTTAGTGGTACTGGTGGGTTCTTCACAAGCCGTGGTCTCTACACCGGTACCAAGATGAGTGTTACCTTTGAAAACGGAACTACCAAGGAGTTTGGACATACCGCCACTTCTACTGCAGACTTCTCTGGTGTCAAGGATGGCAATACTTTTTACGAAAAGTTTTGTAGCGGTAAGCAACAGGCTACTGCTGCTTCTCTAACGGATTACGAGTACACTGCTTACCGAGACCACCGCTTCCTTACCGCCAACCCGATATCTTCCCCGCCATTCCCCTTGGCTCAGCGTACCGTTCCTCCAGTAACCCCACTCCGTGAATCTATGGATGGTGCCGCTGCCGGCTACTTCCTCGAAGGCAAGGACTCTAAGGTTGCTGTACTCAACCTCCGATCCTTCGTTGGTGCTGCTGAAAATAACGATCCCTTGTGGGACTTCAGCTACACTGTCACCAAGTTCTTGGAAGACTGCAGAAAGGCCGGTAAGGAGAAGCTGATTGTTGATGTCAGCGGCAACAGGGGTGGTACTATTTTCCTAGGCTACGATACCTTCAAGCAGGTAAGTCAATCGGTGGCAAGATCCCTCGAGATACCCTAAAGCTAACAGCTTAAAACACAGCTTCTCCCGACAGGAAGAATTGAAACCCCTTTCAACCTCCGTGCCATTGAGCAGTTCGACATCATTGGAACTAAGGTTAACTACCTCCTTAAGCACCCCCGCGATCCAAAGGCCCCAGCTGCAGAGGAGATGAGGGACGATATCTTTGATACCAACTCCTATGTTGACCCTAACGGTAGAAAATACCGATCCTGGGACTCCTACTTTGGCCCCGAGACCGTTGAGGCCGGGAACTTCAGCCGCCTTGCCATCTGGGACTTCCACAATATCCCCATGTCCCTTAAGGCTGGTGGTCTGGTTGTCTCAGGCTACGGTAACCGCAGCCATGTTGCCCCCCAGGCATTCAGAAAGGAGAATATCGTCCTCGTTACCGATGGTATCTGTGCCTCTACCTGTGCTATCTTCTCCGACCTAATGAACCGCAATGGTATCAAGTCTATTGCAGTCGGTGGACAGCCTCGCACAGGTCGTATGCAGGCTGTTGGTGGTGTAAAGGGAACCCAGGTGCTTACCTTCCGTGAGCTCTGGAGCATTGCTGAGTTGGTTATCAAGAAGTATTCCACCCCACGCGAGCAGCGCGAGTTGGAGAAGACCCAGCTCGGCCAGATGTACAACAAGGGCAAGTATGTGCTGTCCCGTCTGCTCAACAATGGAGCTGGCGGCCGTGTCAATTACCGCAACGCTGTCTTCACTGATGACAGGAAGCGAGTGCCTCGGCAGTTTGTCTATGAGCCTGCTCACTGCAGGATGTTCTTAACCAAGGACGCCCTGCTTGACGTCAAGCGCTGGTGGGGAGCTGTTGCAAACTCCTGGTGGGGTGACAAGGGTCGATGTATCGAGGGATCTACCTAGATAGTGAAGTCCTCCGCTGTACGAGGAAATCCAGGGAGTGTTTAGATGTCGAAGTATCGCGGATTTCTTATAACATCGAACAGCTGTATATAAAAAAGAAAGCTATTGAGGGTGTAAATAATCTCTTCCCTTTCAAATCTTTTCCTCTCAAAGTATAGACGGTGGCAGGATGTTGTAACTTTTGGTCAATCCTTTAGCCAATATAAAATAATACTTCGGCGCTGCTTCCTAGGTCCTGCTAATCTATCACTATTCCTTAAACTTCTCACTACCTCTAGCAATACAACATTAAACAGCATTAGGTACATTCCCAGCAATTGGAGTACCACACGAGATGGCCTTCTTTTTTTTACTCTTGGTTTCTAAGAGCCCATTTCCGTCCACCGAGCGTTTCTTCCTATCAGGTCGGACGAGTTTGCAGCGGTGGAAGTCAATGATCAGTGCTCGCCTCAACTCTTCATTCCATAAAATGTTTTCCCTGCGAAAGTCACCATGATGTACTCCTAAGGCGCGGATCTCTTTTTCTGACCGTCTGATTTGTCTGAGGAGTTCCTTAGTGGGCTTATGTCCGCTTGTGTGCTCTCCTCCCCAACCCATGAGCAGCATATGTTGGATGGCCCCCACGCCGTGTAAGTAGTATATCATTTTAAGGTCGATTAGTCCTAGAAACACGGGGACTGCAGACCCCTGTAATTCGCGGAGGATACGGTATATAGTTGCTTCGCTTGATACTTCACTCCAGCGGTACGAGGTTGTACCTTTTCCAACGACAGTATAACCATACCGGCGGCAGGTAACTTTGAATGGCGCTCCGTACGAGCCAGAGCTACCAAAGGGCGAGCAATCACGGTTAAGGGTTGTATCAAGCTGTTGCTTGACCAAACCCACCAATTGCTCCGTGGTGATAGGGTGTTTGTCCCCTCCGGCTACCGATCTATGTCTCTCTACATTTGGGCAGGTGATATCCAGGTTGTCACCACGCTTAAGGCCGAGCAAGCATTTCTGCGTGCAAAAGAGCTCAACGTGCGGCTCTTCCCTATAGCTTCCCTGACTCTGACTTCCCCTGTTTTCCATCTGGCGCGACCGTTGTTGACCGGGCGGCGATGCTGTTAGTTGGCTTAAGTTTCGCTTCCTTCCGGCAGCCGCCTGGGGGGAGTCGGAGTCAGAATCTGTGGGCTCTGAGGGATGTGCAGCTGTGCTTTGAGGTGCACAGCCGGCCTGAGATCGAGTTACTGGGCGGTAATTGTCTGCAGTTGGAGAGCTCAGCGGAGAGGACGGCACATATGGAGAAGACGGCGCATGTTCAGAGCTCGGAGGAGTTTTATTTAGCTCATCATCTGGTATACGACCTCTTTCGTAATCGAGGTTTGTTTCCCACACATGTAGTTGCTGCCTGGCATTATTTCGCCAATCTTGGTTCCGAACTGGTGAGCGGCAGCTCATCAGGCAGAGACAGAGTACTCGAGCGATAGCTGTCCTCGATAACGTATCCGAATCAACCTCTTCATTAGGATTGCAGAAGTAGTAGTAAAGCGTGGTTGGGTCATTGTCATACACCCGAAGTAGAACATAGGCCAATCCATTGGTAATATATGAAAATTCGAGCCCTTCATTGATCATCACATGGAATTCCTGGACCAGAGTAGATGCTGTCATCTGTTCTGCATTATACAGTAGCTTTGCATTTCCTTCAGTCGGAATAGCATCCAGCTGGACTACCTCTTCCCAGAGATTCATTGGTCGGAGTCCAGCGGCAAGATTTTCAACCGACAACTTGTGAGGTGGTTTGTATTCAACAGTTGTAAGTAGTGTGTAGTTGCCATCATCAACTCTATGAACACAAAACTGGTCCGGTATAGGGCGCCGCGCTCTTGATTGATCTGACATATCGTCGTCTTCGTCAATAGCATTCGCATGGTTTTCGAATACAACTGCCTCCCCAAGAGCAAAACGATCTCGAGCCTGCGGTTTGTTGCACAGCTCCATTATCACATCCTGGACATGCTGTTCCACAGCAATGTGCGCGTAGAATTCTAGGTCTTTCTCACTTCCTAGTGGACGACTGCATCTCCGTGCAACGGCTTCGAGTTCAGCCAAAGAAGGAAACAACTTTTCAGTAGGCTGAAAATGGTGATTAACGCGGCGGTATAATTCATCTAGGAGAAATGGGCTTGACCAGGGGCGAAGGTAGGTAGGGCATAGCTTCCCGGTTGGCTTTGGGATTGACCCTCTGGTTGAGCGCGCGGCATCCCGCACCTTTATGGGTAGAGAGAGTAGGTTATGACATGTTTGGATGAATTCTTCAAACGACGTAAGCTGGTTACGCTCTTCCGCCCGTTGTCTTTCTTCTTCTGCGTTCTGTCTTTCTTCTTCAGCCTGTTGTCGCTCTTCTTCAGCCTGTTGTCGCTCTTCTTCTGCGTGTTGTCGTGCTTCTTCTGCCTGCCTGCGTTGCTCATCTGCCTGCCTTCGTTGCTCATCGGCCTGTTCTCGATCGTCTTCCGCTCGTAACCGTCGTTCCTTTTCCTGTCTTGCCCGCTCTTCTGCCTGGAGTCGCCTCTCCTCTGCCTGTAGAAAGAGAGCCTTATAATCTAGGGCGTCATCAGAAGCCATGATTTCGCACGACAAACTTGTTGATACCCTCAAAATATCACGAGCACTCCAAAGTCAAGCACTTTAATATTCTGTCTTAAGAAAACGAGCCACTGCTAGGCTCACCTTTTTGGCCCAGCCGTTTAATATGGCCACGCATGCATCGTCGAGGCATTCACTGGTTGGAATGGATGGATCCAACCTTAGGTACGTACCTATGGACGCTGTTGCCTGGAGTCACGTGATGTTGAGGCTCTGCCCAAAAGCCGAATTAAGGTTAGTCAGTCAACTTGGTTTTTAGTGAAGTCACGTGTATATTTAGTTCTTGGCATAGGTGGCCCTCGAGATCGGCCGAGCGAGCGGCGGCGTAAGGAACTCCATTAGTTAACTAGTTAGGGTATCTAGAGATTATCATACAGAGTTGCCAGGCTGCTCACAGGCAAATCGAACCCCACGACTATGATGGCATGGCTTTAAGGGTATTAAAACCACCACACTATTTTCTCAAAAGCTAACAAAAAAGGTTCCACCCAAGCCAAACCGCATAACTCGAGCCAGTCACGCTAGACCTGAGGCTAAACACCTTCCCAGACAAGTTTGATAAAATTAAGCATACTTTAAGCAGATGCCTCCGCCGCGACATACCCACTGTGCTTTCGGGCGGCTGATGTGGCGCCAAGTTCATCCAATCAAAGCCGTGTGATTGACCTTGAAGTTTGGACTCACATCACGTAATTCCCAACCACCAATCACCGAAAGAGGCTCCGGCTTGGCAGAACTCTAGTTAAGTAGAACCCTCTCCAAGGCCTAACTTGGGAGTTAATGAGGATGATTCCCAGAGCCTCGTTGTCGAACCTGTGTCCTTCACCTCTTTAACCGACACCCAATGGAGATAGACATTGTTATTGAACCATTTACGCTCATACAAATCTCTGAACCTTCATGGAGATTCAGAAGTTTATGTGAATAGGCATAACTATGATTGCATTTTATTGACGAGACGAGGCAATAAGTGAACAAACGGGCATTTACTGAAGGACGCGAGAGCTCTGAAGCGAGTGCTTGGGTATAAGGTCTTTTGTTGTCGATGCTAGAGCGTCCAGCAGGCTCGGCTTTATGGCTCAGCAATTTTGATAAGGTTTATTCAAGAGGGCATGAATGGGCCTGAAGTACCTCTCAGAAAGGAGATGAGACCCTGTACACACACTCGGGTCAGAGAAGAGATAGAGCCAGATGCAAGACTCGCTGCAGCCATGGTCAACGAGATAATCAAAGAAGATAAGATATAACGAACACTACGAATTGTCTTGGATTACCTTTGGAATGTTGTCAGCTGTCAGTCTGAACAAGATTTTCATTTATGCAAGTTAGATGCCTCCTAGTGTCAGCTATAACAGCATAATATTCAAAATGCATTTGCGCCTTTGAACGACGAACCTTTCCCATAGTAGGAATAAAACAGAAAAGAAACAACTACCACATGTAGAAGACGTGTTGAATAAGGAGGTGTGTAAGAGAGGCAGCTCGAGCAAGCCGGTGGTACGGAATATAACAAAGTAGAAGGGAAGAGGTAAAGAAAAGAAAAGGTAAGATTAAAAGTCGTAAGAGCCGAGTAAGCTCGAGTGCTGCGTGAAGGGGAAGAAAAATAAACATCAACGGACTGTGTAAAGTAGTATGATGCCGAGCATTAAGGAAGAGTCTCCCACAAGACATATCTTCTCAACAGGAGACCTGGTAGCTTGATTGGCCCGGCCAAATAAAACTTGCTGTATCAAAGGGTCTGTCTTGTGTGAAGAGAGAAAAAGTAAACAGATTAGGATGCTGCAAAATCCTCCTTAGCGTCCTTGGAATAAGCCTTCTGTAGATGCTTTAGACCTCTACCATCCACTTCTAGCGTAAAGAGAAGGTCTCGGATTTGGATACCAGCTCCATTCTCCTTGTCTTCCCGCCAATCACCGAACTGCTTGCGAATAGCTTTTATGCTGGCTGCGTTGGAGCCCGGCTTTCCGTTCCCTCCTGCGGCTGATCCTGCTGCTGCTGCTGTGCTGAGTCGAGAGGGCGTCGAGAACCCGCTTCTACTGACTGCTGGCTGCGAAGACTTAAGCCAACTGTAACCTCCCTTCTTGCCGAATCGCGAAGAAAGACTAGTTGTCTGCATACGGGCGGTTTCAATTGCATGTTGATGTTGCACTGCACCCGTGGCCTTGACATCGATCTTCTTTATATCTTTCTTAGAAATTTTCTTATCAATATCAGGAGCACGATCCAGGCCATTGGGCGTGGATGCACCAGGGGTCGGTAGTCGGCCATCAGCGCCGAGTATGGCATCTGCATTGCGTTTTGCACGTTTGGCAGTTCGACGCTCCTCATGTGATTCATCCCTGTCAATCAGACGACGGCTTTTCACTGTCAACGTGCTCGATGTAGTAGTCTTCTTAGCTGTTGAGGTGGAGTTATCAACCGTCGTTTCAGCTGTGGAAGGTTGTTCTGCTTCTACGAAATGAGTATTAACAACCGAAGGGCCGCGGAAACCAAGTGAGACTTACTTGTTGTGGAAGTATTATCATCAGCTGCTGTTTCCTGGATTATAGCTAAATCAGCCCACTCAGGAGGTACAGCGCCGTGAGAGTTGACTCGCCGATTTCTCGAGAGAGTCACAGAATGATCGATGACAGATCGAAGCCTCTCCTCCGAGGCTAACGATAGCAGCGAGATAATGTCACCAAGTGCTGATTCGGGGTTCAAAATGGTCTTGTCTCTTCTAATGACAGAGGAGCCATCTGGGCCAGTGACCTCAACAGGTCCCGTAGGACGCCCAGGAAGGGGTTTAAACACACCACTCATGGGCATCCTCACCCCGTGTTCCTGGGCCCGTTTCTCAAGCTTCTTCTCCATAACAGCAGTATGCAAAAAAGCAGACTGGAGATGATACTGCTCCCTCCTACTAGCAGCCGTATCTTGTCGTAGTTGTTCATCTTGCGATATCTCTTCCGGTGATTTGATAGGCGGAACAGGGGCAACAGGTGCCTGGTAGGGGTAACCTGCTGGTTGGAAGCCTGGTTGTTTGGGTGTCTGTTCGGAAAAGCTGTTTGAAGGTGTGATAGGCCCAACAGGTGGTATGGAATTGAACGAGTTTGAGAAGCTTGTTTGCTGGCGCGGCGGATGTGAGATGGACTGGGAATGTGTTTGCTGGACCGGAGCTGCCGGTTTTGCATACCCGCTAGTCAAGAACGCCTCCTCCTCCTTCACATCTATACCAGACGATGCGAGCACGTCTGTAAGCTCAGCAGTGTCTGTCGCCTTTTCCACCGGCCGTGAAGGCGGCCCCATCGAGCCGGGTGGCGGGGGCGCATTGGGGGCCTGTTTTGCCATACCATTCACATGCATAGCGCTCCCGTTCGTAGACAACTGCACTGGCGCAAAGTGAGGAGAGTTGTAGGGCTGTGATGACTGCGGAAGAGGCGAGAGGCGCTGTCTTTTAGGGGGAGGGGGAATGTTGCTACCCGGCACCGAAGCCTGCTGGGTACCAGGAGAGGGACTGGAGGCAGGGGGAGAAAAGGAGCGAGGAGGCAGCTGGTGGGACTGGGTCTGCGCCATCGTGACAGAAAATCCAGAAGGCCTCAGACGGACGGCTTCTGAGTGTTCTTATTGTCCTCCTGTCTCTTAGTAGGAGCTCGTTGTTTGTGAATATATCAAGCGCCCGGGTGAATGCAGCGCAAAACGGAGGCCAGGCGAGGATTTGCGTCTCCCCCCGGAGCCAGCTTTCATCTCACGCAGGGCAAGCCAACCATCTGTAGCGCAAACGGAAGCGAAGTAGTAAATAGCCGGGCGCTCACTATCGGTCAACTCGCTTTTCCTTCGTATCTCGTCGTCGTCCTTTCTGCCTGTCCTTTTGCTTGTATTCTCTGACGTCGCTTTTTGATGTCATTTTTCGCGTTTTTTCTTTGCAGGACAAAAAGAGGTGTCACGTGAACATATCTTATTACAAACTTATATAATACATTATATAAGCATCGATGACATAAGCTTGACGACCATTCTGGTCCATGTCAAAGCAGAAAAAAGGACGAAGCAGGCGGACAAGTCGACATCAAGCCAGCTGCATTGAAAAGGGCGTGTGGGAAAAGATAGACCGGCCTGAAGTCCGGCTTGGTGGTTGCCTGGGCACGAATAGGCTAGCTAGACGCTGATGCAGAGATAAATACAGCCCGCAGAGATGGCGACAAAACGAAAGGGCTCGTTTTCAGGGAGCGCGGACGAGCAGCAAATAGATCCCTCTGACGAGCTTCTATTCCACTGCCTGGGAGGCGGCAATGAGGTCGGGCGGTCCTGTCACATTATACAGTATAAGGGGAAGACGGTTATGGTTCGTTTCTTTATTACGTTTTGAGTCTTTTGCGGTCTTGTGCCTGGGCTAATATGGCATATATGAAATTGACAGCTTGATGCTGGAATGCACCCCGCGAAAGATGGATTTGCAGCACTCCCTTTCTTCGATGACTTCGATCTCAGTACCGTCGATATCCTTTTAATAAGCCAGTACGTCCATCCTCCCCTCCATGTTCGGTTTATTGGTGCAACAACCCCCCTTGTCAGCCATGCGCAGATGGATATACAAACAGATATACAAACTTTCTTTTCACTGCCTTTCCTCCATGTTCAAACATGTACTATGAGATATTCAATGCAATTCAAATTTTTATTAGCCTCGACAATATGGTGTTTGCCCTCGTATCCCAATGTATTCGTCCTCTACAGCATTGTTAATTTCATTCCCCTTGCACAATATTTCCACAACCCTAAGCGAGATCAGGCAGCTAACTTGTGGCAGTTTTCATTTGGACCACTCTGGGTCGCTGCCCTATGTCCTTAGCAAGACAAATTTCAAAGGCAGGGTCTTCATGACCCATGCCACCAAGGCTATCTATAAGTGGCTGATACAGGATAATGTCCGAGTCAGCAATACATCCTCCTCCTCCGATCAACGGACAAGTCTCTACAATGAACATGATCATCTTTCAACCCTCCCCATCATTGAAACGATCGACTTCAACACCACCCACGCCATCAACAGTATTAGAATTACTCCGTTCCCGGCTGGCCATGTGCTTGGCGCCGCCATGTTCCTCATATCCATCGCCGGACTAAATATTCTATTCACAGGCGACTATTCTAGAGAAGAGGACCGCCACTTAATTTCAGCAGAAGTCCCTAAGGGGGTGAAAATAGATGTCATGATTACAGAGTCTACTTTCGGAATATCATCCAATCCCCCTCGCCTTGAGCGAGAAGCCGCCCTCATGAAATCAGTTACCAGTATTATAAATCGGGGAGGGAGAGTTCTCATGCCCGTCTTTGCACTTGGACGAGCACAGGAGCTACTCTTGATTCTAGATGAGTACTGGAGCCGACACCCAGAATTACAGAAAGTTCCCATTTACTATATTGGAAACATGGCTCGTCGGTGTATGGTTGTGTATCAAACATACATCGGAGCTATGAATGAGAACATAAAACGGCTGTTCCGCCAACGCATGGCCGAGGCTGAAGCTAGAGGAGACAAGAGTGTCACCGCTGGCCCCTGGGATTTCCGTTTTGTTCGAAGTCTAAGGAACCTCGACCGTTTTGAAGATGTTGGAGGATGCGTAATGCTTGCTTCTCCCGGTATGCTCCAAACCGGAACCAGCAGAGAGCTTCTAGAGCGGTGGGCACCAAATGAACGCAATGGTGTCATCATGACAGGTTACAGCGTTGAGGGTACCATGGGAAAACAGATAATCAATGAGCCCGAACAGATACCAGCTGTTATGAGCGCCAAAAATGCTGCAGGCCCTAGTGATGATCAGAAAATCATGATTCAGCGAAGGTGTACCGTCGATGAGATTAGTTTTGCTGCCCACGTTGACGGTGTGGAGAATAGGGAATTTATCGAATCAGTCGCTGCCCCCGTCGTCGTAAGTTAACACGCATCTTGAATTTAGCTCCTGAAGCTAATGTATAACACTACAGATCCTTGTTCATGGAGAGAAACACCAAATGATGAGGCTGAAATCCAAACTTTTGAGTTTGAATGTAGACAAAGAAGTAAAGGTCAAAGTCTACACTCCTGCAAACTGTGATGAAGTCCGTATCCCATTCATGGTTGACAAGGTTGCCAGAGTCGTCGGTCGACTTGCAGAGACTTCACCACCCATAGGCCAAGATGATTCTCGATTAATGGATGGCGTTCTCGTCCAGAATGGCTTCAAATTATCGATGATGGCCTCTGACGACCTTAGAGAATATGCCGGACTCACTACAACCATGGTTACTTGCAAACAGTATATTACCCTCAGCACCGCAAGTATTGATCTTATACGCTGGGCGTTAGAGAGTACCTTCGGTCTGATCGAAGAGATCAACTCGCCATCGAGTGAAGCCGTGAAGGGCTCTAATGGCGATGCAAGCGAAACGCAGGATGACTCGGTAATCAAAAAAGGTGAAGAAGCGGACGAGGAGATACCTTCTAGAGAACTAACCACATACCTAATAATGGGCTGTGTCTTCGTGAAGTATAATCCACAACGGCGCGAAGTTGAGGTAGAATGGGAAGGCAATATGATGAATGATGGTGTTGCCGATGCTGTTATGGCAGTATTGCTCACAGTTGAAAGTAGCCCCGCAGCTGTTAAACGTGAGTATTAAGTATCCCCCCTTTTCGATGCCGGCTGGTTCGTCTAAAACAGCAGAAATTTATTGATTTGACGATAATAGGTTCGAGTAAAAATAAGCAGTGCCATAACCATGCGCCGCCACTCCCAAGCAATCCCCATTCTCAGCTCACTCCTGACGAGCGTTTTATGCGTCTATGTATGATCCTGGAGGCCCAGTTTGGGTCGGAAATTGCTGCCATCGAACGCCCGAAATTAAAATACCATGGAGGTCGGAAAGAAAGATTTCCATCTGCAGCCGAGGACGCAAGTAAGGTCGACACTCCTGACATTGATGAACCCGAAGATGAAGAGGAACTCCGAGAAATGGAAGAGCTAGAGCTAGCCCGTCTACAGTCTCTCGGCATACCTGTACCCGGGATTGAAATTAAGGTTGATAACCACGTTGCTCGCGTCTGGCTTGAGACACTCGAGGTTGAGTGTTCCTACCCTGTGTTAAGGGACCGTGTTAGGGTGGTGGTCGAGAGGGCGGTTGAAACCGTTGCCGACATGTGGAATACGAAAGCTGGTAGTACCATGCCAGTCAAGGGTATTCCAAATGGGTCTAACACGATAAAGACCGAGCAGGTTGTTTAGTTCGCTCATCCGCTCCCTCGATTTCTCTTCAGGTTAGCCGCCCAAGTTTGAGTTTCTTCCATTTTACCACAGATACGGGAGTTCCGGAGACTTGGATAGAGTAACCATTCTCTACTGTATTAATATAACCTGGCTACATTGAAAACATTGACATGTCGTTTGGCCTTTTTTCTCGACCTTCCCATGCCAGCCAACAGCTACAGGGCCAACACTGTAATAATTATTATTGGTAAGAGACAAGATGCCCACGTACAAGCTAATGCCAAAATATAATACCCATCTCTTCAATCATCTCTTCTCTCTCTCTCTCGGTTTACTATCCTCGTCTCGCAGTTAAATAACGTTAATTGAACAATTTAAGGTTCATGCATATTATTAATCAACTTGAATTGGGCACGTGATACAACGGTTAATATATTATCCGTTCCGCCATTTGCCGCGCGGGACGGATCGCTCTGATTGGCTAACTCAAAGTAGCAACTCCTCGCGTTTCTTCTGGTCGATCAATCAAAACCGTTACTTGGATATCGACACTCGTTTTCCCTACATTTATATAGTGCTGACTCCTGGAGCTCATGGCAATGCTATCTCTGCGCCAGCTTCATTGATCTTCAGGCCTCTATGGAGCATGTGTAAGGCGAGCCAAGGCAACCATCTACGAAAGGAGAAGATACCCGATAGGCTGTGACACCTCAGCGTGGCTGGCGGATGCAATCGCAATCAGCCCCGGGCTGCAGACTGGTTGGCTGGAGCTCGCTGATCGCCAGGCCCCTAACCTCTTGCTGATCTGTTCATTTTTGAGTCGAACAAATGACGAAAATTTCTACCCCGTACGGAAGGGTCATAATCCCTGGGGATATATTATCTCCAAACACCTAACAGAGAGTATTCGATGCAAGTACTCCAAGCAGAGAATTAGCCCGGTTCTAGATTGAGATCAACAATCTTGCATCAAGCAGAACAACCCTCGTCTCTGTTTCTTATTCTAGCCAACGCTCATCCTCTGATTCTTCTGCTCTTTCTGATATGCCACTCAAGAGCAATCACAGGACACCGCTGCTGGCTGTCCACACACGGCCTCGCAGAAACAATACCACACGTTGCACCAGCCTATGGCGGCCCATTGGGTTCGTTTTGTGGGTTGTCCTCGCTGCTACTGTTATCATATTTCTCGCTAGGAGAGACACGCGCTCGCTATCATTATGCCTATCGGATGCCGGCGTTTCGTACGTAGTGGAAGGTTCGAAGGATTGGAATGAAAGGATATCGCCCTGGAACATTCGCGTGAGATATACACCGGCGGCTGTTGCAATGCCGCGTAGTATCGAGCAGGTTCAGGCTGCTGTGCTATGTGGGATAAATCATCAATTGCGCATCAGCGCTAAAGGAGGCGGTCACAGTTCCGGGTCCTATAGTCTTGGGGGCGAAAATGGCCATCTTGTTATTGACTTCGAGCAGATGGACCAGGTAATCCTTTCCGATAACCACACTGCTATCATCCAGCCTGGAGCGCGGCTGGGACACGTCTCTGTAGAATTGTTCAATCAAGGCCAGAGAGCAATCCCCCACGGAACCTGCCCCGGGTATGTTATCTGTTCTTGGATGAAAGAAATGAAGTGAGATCAATTTGGAGGCTGTAGCTAACCGAAAAAGAGTTGGTATCTCCGGGCATGTCTTGCACGGCGGATACGGCAGGGCTTCACGCACTCACGGCCTTACTCTGGACTGGTTAAAGAGTGCCAAGGTGATTCTATCTGACGGCTCCATAGCACATTGCTCTGCGACAGACAATACAGATCTCTTCTGGGCAATACGAGGCGCTGGGTCGTCCTTTGGCATCGTCACCGAATTCGAGTTTGACACATTCAGGCCACCAGAAAATGTCACTGTTTTCGCCATCGACATGCCCTGGAGCGAATCAGGCGTGGCTGAATCCCTGAAGGCAGTGCAGAGTCTTTCATTGACGGCTCGGGAGGAGCTTAACCTTGCCTTTGATGTGACCGCATCTAGCCAGGCCATTCGCGGGTTGTACTTCGGCGATGAACATGGACTCGTTCAAGCACTACAGCCCCTCTTGACCAATCTCAAAACACAATTGTCTGACGTTAAGTCTGTCAGTTGGCTGGAGGGACTAGAGTATTTTGCAGAAGGTGAACCATTGGTCCGGCCGCAACCATACAATGTGGTATGTCCGTCGACACAAAGGATTATACTTTCAGCAATAGGCCATTGTAGTACTAACATTATCTTAGCATACAACAACTTATACGAGCAGCCTCACAACTCCCCCACTGACTGACGAGCAGGTTAATGCGTTAGTATTGACCCTCTTTACCAACATTAATGACACTAATGCACGTCATTCATGGGATGTACTTTTTGAGTTGCACGGTGGCCCAAAGTCAGCGGTTTCCCAGACTGACTTAGCCGCTACATCTTATGCCCAGCGTGACAAGTTCCTGCTCTGGCAGCTCAATGCTTTTGGAGAGGATGGAAATCTACCCCGTGAGAGTTTTGTATTCCTCAAGCAAATCATGGACAGTGTTACACAGTCCATGGTAGACGGAGATTGGGGCATGTATGCCAATTCTATCGACACCCAACTCGATGGCAATACAGCACAGAAGCTATATTGGGGAGATAACCTACCTCGACTACGGAAAATCAAAGCGCGACTTGATCCTAGCAACGTGTTTTGGAATCCCCAGGGTATATCTCCGTCGGTCTAAGCCCCGACTTCGCCGACTGGGCCCAGGGCCCGAAGTATGTCGGTTATTGCAATAACCTACAGTTCTAGGCCAGAAAGAAATTTCATCGGATAAGGACAACAGTACAAGGCTTCTAGGTGCTACTATGTACATTGATCTTCAACATGTGTGATATCTTGCAGCCGGCGGGCGGTTATATGATCCAACCCGAGACACCCCTCAATTGTTGGCTGAGTACCCATTCCATACCATATAGTCCTGTGATAAATCGATGGGTATACAGACACCAGATATACATACAACTACATACCAATTGTCACACACTCCTCACCATGGCCATTAGACTATATATCCTTTAACGACACCTCCTAGTATCTCTCATCTACAAGAAGCTGTCCGCTATATTGCTCCAGACAATTGTGTGGCAAGGCACAGTCGCGCGAGTGACGATCGAGTACAACTCGGAAGCAAGGTCAAGACATTGGTTCTTGAATATGTTCTTTGCCCTGCAGCAGATAGACAAAGGGATTATCGTATGAACCCAATTCCCAACAGCCCATGCAGATTATTCATTGGTGATCAGACCTAGATATTCCATCTCAAGTCACAGAACGCGGATGCACGTCTAATAGCCGTCTCTCTGTGGGGTGCAATGCCAGATACGGAGCTAGAAAATGATATCTCCTTACATCTCCGTCTTGAATTCTCTTGCTTGGCAGTCGCGCTTCATCTCATCTCGGTTGCTAAAGACCTGGTACTTGCGTGAATTGTTCGCCATGTGGGCTTCGTGATGCATGTCATGGGCGCCGAGAACCATCTCTGATATCCCGAAATATTTACCTCAACAATGAAGCCAGCCGGATGCAATTACCTTTCGGCAGGGGGATATCACGGCAAGTATTGATCTAACAAACATGATGGAATCACTGGGTCTTTTACGATGACATGGAATAGATTGAAATATAAAAGGGGCAATGGATTCCAAGAACATATGATGATTTTGAAGCATTGAGAATCACCAGCACCACTATCATCACCATCACTTCCCTCACTCGATAAAATCAAAGCTTTTACCAGCTCGATCAAGATGGTCGTCAAGTCATTTTATGCGCTCTCTCTCCTTGCGGTCTGTGGCATCGTCTCAGGTCTCCCCGCCGACATCCAGACTAAAGTTTCTCCTACCACCACCCTTGATTCGTGAGTTAGCTCCGAATTCTGTCTTCGATTACCAATGTCTAACATTACTGGAAGGTCCGGGAGGGGAACTATATACTATCAGATGGGGGCAGCAGGCTCATGTGGCGCAGTGCACGGAGATGGAGACTACATCGTTGCTCTAGGCCCCAATTACATGAAAGGCCCTAAGAGCCCTTACTGTGGTAGACGTATATCTGCTAAGAACACCAGCAATGGAAAGACTGTTACCGTCACTGTGGCTGATACCTGTCCAACTTGCGGACCTGGAGATATTGACTTTGCCCTTGGCCCATGGAATGCCTTGACCAACAATGCTTCCCCTGGAGTTTTCCCTCTCTCCTGGTATGTGCTATAGTCTGATTAATTCTTCGGAGGTAATTCCTGATCACTTTCATATAACTAACTCACATATAGGCATTTCTCCTGAGCGGTCTTGAGAAGAAGACTTGAGAGGATAAAGATAAGGGTATAGTCGATGCAGTTGTGAATGGTTTCCTTGGCTCCCTGGTGGACAGAAGGATTTATGGTTATATAACTTCGGTTCTTTTTCAGTCGTTTCAGCCGTCAAATTCAATCTACCGATGTGCACATCACTCTTGAGTTCTTTGATAATCATTATCACATCTTATAAGTTGTGGATCGTAAACTTGACTCGTAGCATTATGATCAAGTCTTCAGTTCTAACAAAAAGTAAAATCAGACCTACCTGTAACTATCGACGAAGATATACCTCATTATACCACACAACCTTAATACCGCGTCTAGGGTAATACGAAAAGACGCTCACAAATTAAAGTCTAGTATGAAAAAAAAGGACACCATGGGAATCGGCAACCGCAGTATTTGCAGAACGTGCCCGTAGCAAGGCACAGCATATATACTCTTTTTAATCAAAAAAGGAGAGATTTAATAATATGAAAGTAAAGTCGTCTTCATTAATCCACCTCAAACAAGGAAACTGAAGTCCTCCACCGCAGCCCTCGTATCTCTCTCCCGTTCCCCATACCACCCATCATACCTAGCTAATATAAACGCCAAATGGAGAGCGGTCATATTTCCCGGATCATGAAAGGACAAAGAGTATTTGGCGTAGATGTAAGAGCACCAAGCATCGCCGAATCATCAAGGAAATTGACACAAAATCAACAGGAACAAAAAGAAGTACGACAGGAGAGGGGAAAAAAAAAAAAAAAAAAATGAAAAGCAAAGTCAAAAAATAGCGTCTAAGGTGACATAAAAAGTAATAAACAAGAAGACAAAGGTTAAGTAAGTGGAAAAGAGAGGCCACTGGTGTTAACTGTCCGGTACTTATGTGATATAACAGTTCACTGACACAGTCGGCTTCCAAAAAAAAAAAATGAGAGAAAGAAGGAGAGAGTAAGTGTCTGGCATTTAGAGGGAGGAATATATGGTATCAGCCGGCACGAGAATTATATGGGCAAATGCTCCGTGGAATAAGAGGGAGAAAAGAATTTAGTAATAAAGAGTAAAAGATAAACACTGATATATTTGGGGGAGATAGGTAGGGCTTATTCGGAACGGTGTAAACGGTGGTGGGATTAGTGAGGCAATCTCAGGCCCCACGCTGCTGCTCCTGGCGGATTCGGACTGCCTCGGTACCATCGTCGATGATAGTATCCTTGAACCATGGGTGCTTGAGGGCCTCTTTGGCAGTAATGCGAACCTTGGGATCATAGACGAAGATGCGGCGAAGCAGGTCAAGGAATTGTTTGTTAAAGGAGGTTGTTGCAGGAATGAATTCCTATCAGGCTGTTTGTTAGCATGATCATCTAGTGAGTAGAACCTGAGCAACTTGCTGCAAACTTACGTGAAGTTGTTTCATTGCTTTTACGTATTTTCTTGACGCTCTAGAGGTATCTTCATTTGGATAGTCAAGTTTGGTGCGGTTGAAGTATCTAGAAGAGTTATAATTAGTATGGAAAAATTCTACGCAGAGGCGAGGCGGTAGACGTACTTAGCAGCAGAATCGGCACCGTGTCCGTTACGGCCTTGTAGAACTTGTCTGACAAGCTTTGGATCTATTTTACCGCCACAAACGCTCTCCATCATGGCGAGGTGCTCGAGGTTGTCGTGCGTCTGGAAGAGGGCATCTCCGGTGAAGAACTCAACCAAGATACAGCCTATACTCCAGATATCGCAGGGGAAGCTCCATCCAAGATTGAGGATAATCTCAGGGGCACGGTAATGCCGAGTCGAAACCACGGAAGAATGATATTCATCGTCAAAGGTCGCAGACCCGAAGTCTATTAGACGAATCTCGCTGTCGAGCAGGACACGTCGTTGCCGAGCGGTCCTCGAGGTTGTGTGAGAGGAAGAGGGGATGGTTCGGTTATATGTAAACGTCTGGTAAGCATTGCTGACGAGAAGAATATTTTCAGGTTTCAAATCGGTGTGTATAAGGTTGACATCGTGTAGAACTAGAGTTGAGTCAGTAAGGATGTATCTAGCGGTGGATAAGATGATTCACTTACAGGCAACACTGGTGAAAAGTTGTCTAGCGAAGTTTTGGATTTGGCTGCTTGGGAATGGGACGAAGGAGTTTGCTTTTAGGAAATCAAACACACTCTGGCCCAGCAAGTCGGTAACGATGCAGATGTGGTTTCTGAAATCGAAACAGTCCCGAAGATGGATACACCGATTTCTATTGGTTTCGTCGTTGGACGCGAGAGTTGATAGGACTCGAAGTTCGATCCGAGAGGCATCACGGTATTTCTGGACCGATCTGATGATCTTCACTGCACAGCGAGTCTTTCTTTGTCTATCATATGCCTCCACGACCTTGCCAAATGTCCCTTGGCCTAGAAGGCGAATAATTGAGTCTAGCCGGGAATAAACTGTTAGTTCTGCGAAATGACTAGGGACATCAACGGGGAAACGTACATTTGTCGGTGAGATTGGTATCCGGGTTGACGATGTAATGTCCATCTTCATCGTCGATCTTCTGGTTTTTATTCGCGTTGTACTATCCAAAAAAAGGCATTAGTAATGTTTTTTGATGTGGTATGCGATAATGCAATGTGATGCAGGCTAGGATGGGAAGGGGATCATACATCGCGGATGACCGGGACAACGACATCTTTGGCCTTGATGGGCGGCTTTGGAGGAGGAATATAGCTGCTGAAGGCATCGCCAACGGTCTCGAGTTCTCTTCGTTTCAATTCATCACGTGCAGCCTTACGTGTCACGACTCGCTTCCGCTTCTGGCCGACAGCGACATCATCAAGGTAGGCGTTGTTGGCTGCAGAACCGCTAGCCTGCGAGCCAAGTGAGGTGGGAGCGGTGGTATGAATAGAGGCGGTGCGGTCGGTTGACATTGAAGGCGCCGCAGACGAGCCCTCGCCGTATTTTTGGGAGGAGGCAGAGTAGGTAGGGCGTTCGTAGTAGACGTCGACGCCTGAACTGGCGTCGGTCCTTCGTTTCTTGTTTGCCGGCAGGTTGGAAGAAGAGGCAGAGGGGGCAACACGGGGTGCAGTCCTGGTGGATGATGTCACTGCAGAAGCAGAGACGGGCACAGCATCGTTGTTTGTATTATCGTCATCATCGTCGTCGTCAATAACAATTATCTCCTTGGGGACGCCGTTCTTATAAAACTCTCCCCAGTCTGGCTGTTTCCGCCGACTGTGGGCAGTCGGGAGGACCGTGGGTGTGCTGTAGGAGGCCATGGAAGGCACTGGAGCGGTCGTTTTGGGCGTGGATGCTAGCGAAAGGCCGTTGGTGGTCGACTGATGGTTGGACGTGTAGCTGAAGGGGTTTGCAAGCGCATTGCTCGCCGCTGACGCGGTGGGGAACGACTGGGGATTAGGCTGGTGGTATACTTGATGACGGGAGTATCCGTAACGCTGGTGAGATGGATGGGTTGCCGTAGCAGTAGAAGGGGTCGACATGGCGAAGTTCCCCCTAAAACCGGAGCTGCCGGCCACGGAAAACGGGGTGGTATAATTTTTCTCTCTCCTTCTGGCGAGATCCAGGGAGCGATGTGACAGCAGGGTCTACACACACAAGGCCCGGAGCTGAAGGGGAAGATGAATCGACAAAGGAAAACCCCCTGGAGCAAAAAGAAGAAGGTGTGAGAAGAAAGTGAGAGGGCAGGATCTCGCAGCCGTTCGAAGGCGAAGGCGAAGGCGAAGAGAAAGGCGTAGAAGGAAAAGAGCCGTTCGTAGGCTGGGTGTGGGTGTGGGTGTTGTGTGGTCGATGCGACGGGCGAAACGACACCAACGCCAGGGAGGGAAAAAAGCACTTTGGTCGGAAAGGGAGGATGTAAAAACGAACCTGAGCAGAAGACGAATGACTCTCCGTAGTTGTATCTCTCGAAAGGATGAAAGAGTCGTGTTTCTCAGACTTTTCCTGTCTCGCTGGTTCGCTCGCTGGTCCTCAGGGGAGCGCTGGTCTGGTCTGGTGGCGGTGGCAGCAGGAGGAAAAGCAGGGCCGACGCAGAAGGACTCAGGCGGTGCTCACAGGCGGGGGAAACAGGTCGAGGCAGTCATTGCGGCGGAGATCAGGGCGTCAGGGCGAGCATGAAGGCCGCAGAAGCGACTCTCGACGGTCAAGATCTCGTCGCCGTCCTCGTCGTCGCCTTTTTTCTTGTCTGGCGTTGTTGATGTTGCGAGGTTGAAGTTGGAGATTTTTTTTTTTTCCTCTTTTTGCGTCGACGTCGAAGGCGGCAACCCTTTTGGGGACGCGGCAGAAAGACGACGACGACAAGAAGACAACGACAAGAAGACAACGACAAGAAGACAACGACGATGAGGTTGACGACGGCGAGGTGTTTATTCTACTGTCTATGGGAGCAAAGAGGGATTCCCTGCTCGGCGTGGTGATGGTGGTCTGTTGGCTATATAAGGTGCTGGTGAGTCTACAACTACGAGTGCTAGGTCTTTCTGGCTACCGGAGAGAAGACGGACTGATCACAGCCACAGGTCACCTCCGTCCACGTCGTACGGCAAAGTCGAGGGCCCAGTGGCAGAGCCAGGCTGATCTCGGTCGTCGTAGACTGACGGAGAACCAGCAGGGACAGCGCCGTCACATGGACTGGCAGCGTCACCGGGTGGTGCTCCATCCCTGGTTCTGCTCGCCCTACGCCAGCAGAGAGAGCAGAGACCGTGATGTATAACCGTCATAGCCCGTGGATCCGGTCTTGTTGCCGGTGGTGATTTCCGTCGAAGTGGTGGTAGTATATATATCTCACGAGAACGCCGGGTGGCAAATATCTGACTACCCTTTTCGGTTCTCTCTTCGAACTACTCATTAGCCTGAGAGTTTAGGGATAAGAACATCAAGATCATGTCATTTATGATGCTGAGGCTGGTCATACCAACCTGGATAGTGGTCTAAGTCTGTCTATCAAACTTCAAATTTGCCAGAAATCCACCCGCCATGTCTGTCTGCTCAGCATGACAGGGCGAAACTCGCTCGGTGGGAAGGGAATCAGAATGAACAAGGTAAAAAAGGGACAACAATCTAGGACGCCTCGCTACGACTGGCCCGGGCCTGCAGTCAGCGAACCCAAATAGACAACATAGTCAGAAGAGAGAGAGAGGAAAAAAAAACAAGGCTCTGCAAATGTCATAAAGCCCGGGGAATAGCAGAAAATAGCAGAAAATATGAAAAAGGTTAAATGTCAAGCAAGGTGGTCCGGTTAGATGCCACGATTGAACTCAACTAGGCCGGTGCTTCCACCACGGCCCCAGAACTCTTCCTCCAGAGAGGATGCTTGCACGGCCTGGCGCTGGGGAAACGCGCCCAGGGCCAGAGGCAAGGCAAAGATGGATGTCGTTAGAATTAGGCCTGCAAGGCAAAGCGTTAGCATCACGGACTGTATACGCAAAAGGGGTGAGACTCACCCAAGTTGACTGGAAGAACCAGTCGTGGCCGGGTCTTGAGCCACTGCATCTGCTGCAGACGAACGAGTATCAATGGCGGCAGAACCATGATGGGAGTCGAGTTCAATACTCGGCTGATGGCCGTCTCGCCCACAGCCAGAGTAGCCGCCTTCTTACTCTTTCCGAGACTCTGCACCTCGGCGCCCTCACTCTTGACTTCTGCGCCCGCGCTCCTGTTCTTTGGCTCGGCGGGATAGACGTCAATGCCCTGTCTGATCTCCTCGCCGCGCATCAAGAAGACGTTTAGAGCACCGGCTGTAGCCACGGCAGCAAAGGGGACAAGACGGCCGAGTATCAGCTTTGTATTGGGCGCCACCTTGAGCCGTGGGACCATCGCATTGAGGCCCAGGGCAACAGAGCATGACGCCGAGACGGCCATCAGGTACGACTTGACCATGGCAGAGGTAGAAAGAGGAGTGGACTTGTTAGCATTGGCATTGTTGATAGCAACGTTAAGCGACTGGTTGCCTATCTGCCACAGAAGTGTTCCCGTTGTCTAATGGCTCGTCAGACCCAATTCATCCTTTACCCGAACAGAGTGAGAAAAAGAAAAGAGGCAACGAGGGGAAGACGTACGCCCAAGCCAGGTGTGAGCATGCCCGCCGTCACAATCAAGTTGGAGAGGACGAAACATGACATGCGAAAGGGGAAAAACACCGGTTCGCCAGTATCTATCGTCAATGTCAGATGCCGTACAGCCGACTCTGCCGAGTTAGATGCGATTCAACGTACCGGGATGAAGTGTTGAGTCTACCACTTTCTTCGCATGCCATAACTCCGGCGTCATGGACAGCAGCTGGCCGCCCTTATACGACTCAATCAGTTTCTTTGCGTTTTCCAGGCCATCTGCAGACACAAACAGGGTCCTACACGCAGGTTCCAGGGTAAACCAGTCAGCGACGCTTGACCAACACCGGGATTAATGACTCAGGACAAGGGACAACAAATAAAAAATAAAAAAAAGTCAGGTAACCGTCAGGGCTCCCCTACCGCCCAGGCGGACAGAAGGCTCCGGGCGGTTATCGACCTTCAATGTTTCCACGCATGTGCCCATAAAAAGACATACCTTGGATCGCATAGCTCTGCGGACTGCCTAACCCGACCCCAGTAAGTGCTTAGGTCATACTTGGATGCAGGGAGGTCCCGATTGCCGGAGGTCGAGGTCGACGCAGCCATCGCAAGATTGCAGGCGGGACAGAGTAGTTATCTCCTAGTTGTTCGGCTGTTCGACGGCAGCGATGGCTGGAGAGGACAACGACAGCAGGGACGAACAGCGAAAGGCGAGGGTGGGATGTTGTTTGTTCTTTCTTTCTCGTTGTCTGTCTTTCGCCTGCTGCGTCTTCGCTCTTGCGTTTTACTCACGCTTTTTTTTTTTTTACTTTTTCTAGCCGCGCGAAGCCAAGGCCACGTGAGCCGAAAGGCGGTGAAGGGTAATAGAGCCGAAGAGCCGGCAGAAAACCGGAAAAAGTTTAAAGCTTCCGGCGCTTATTTAGCCGCGAGCTAATCTTGAGATCGCGGCTATCTGTCGCCGATTTCGGTCTAGTGAGTCACATGATGCGGAGTTTAGGTACGCTTACGTCCGGGTGTTTATATACTTACAACACGCAAGGAAAATAAAGAAGAGACACAGTCGAGATAAAGACAGAAGGTTAGTTGTAATATCGGAAGATACAAGAGATATGTACAGAAGAAGGATGCAGCGTCGGCACATGCAAACGCTGGGGGGTATTGTAACACACGAGCAGGGAAGATCTAGGAGGGCTTGGTATAATGAGTAAGAGTTATATAAGGTGGGCTGGGGACTTGATAAAAAGGGTGGGGGGCATCACAAAGGAAAACGAAGAGTATACGAAACAAGATTATCGGATTATCATGCAGGTTGGAAGAGTCGATCTGTGTATACACGGCTTATTTGAAGCCGTAGGACTTGTGGGTGAGGGGGGAAGAGACATGGCCACCCCGGGCTCGCGGGTCGGGAGCTCGTTGCCGGCGGACGGGAGTCTGCACGCAATAAATACAGATGTATACGGGCGGCAGACTCTGTCGGTCAAGCCCAACACATCTTGTATGAAGCCAGTGGGTGCACGATTCACTACAACCCAAAAGAAGTCAGTCAGATTCAGTCGACGGGGCGGTTAGATATGTATTTAGTGAAGTGAGGTCTCACCATTGGATCATGAGGTGCCCACCGTTATTCCTCGAATTACACACACACCTTGTCCCTGTGCTAGGGTTGTTCTGGCGTTCCACGACGGGCGTAGGGGCGGTATCAGGGTCAGTCATCTTAGTTGGCGAGCTGGAGTCTCCGGCCCATGAGGACTCAGGGTATCCGACGAGCGGAGGCGAGGACCGCAGGGTGGCCATGGCCCAGTGACTGAGATGCTCGGGAGGCAGATGCATACCCTGATGTAGTTGCAGAAGTAGGGGCAGCGGTACCGGCAGCGGCTGACTGACGTTTACGTGCCTGGAGCACTTGCTTGAGAGCATGCTGGGCATGACCCGCATCGTCAGTTTCCTCCTCTTCATCATCTTCCTGAGTAGACTCCGAGTCGGTAATCGAGTAGTTTCGGGAATGACGACGACGTCCATCCCAAGCATCGAGCTGTTTACCCCTGCCGCGAGAAGTATCCGTCCAGCCGGGGTTGTACCCTGAATGCGAGGATCCCACTGTGGACGAACGAGACGAGCACTTGGAGTGCGGACGGGAAGACGAGGGTGTACCAGCAATGCGGGACCGACGAGGGGTGATATCAGGGAAATGATACGATGGATTCCGCACTCTGCCAAGTCGACGCTCTGAAGTATCTGATATGTCACTGTCACTCTCTGTGGAGAGCTCCTCGATGCTGATATCAGGGGACACATCGGGCAGTTGAGACTGAGAGTGTGCCGCCATTTTCATCTCAGTCGTGGCAATTCCGTCCTTTCCAACTTTGAGGACGAGAGACTCCATTGGCGCAGCCAGAGAGGCAGATCGTTGGAAAGAATGCATCTGCTTGAACGGCGAGGTGCGGCCCTTGGAGGGAGTCTTCCTCACTCCGCTTCCAGGAAGGGCGCCGGAGGTGGTGGATGAAAACGAAGCTTGGCGAGATACCGCCCCAGAATATGTCGTGATCCGTCTCGGCGGTGGTCTGCCAGGAGGCCGAGGAAGCGAAGCATAGGAGTCTTCATAGTTGGTAGCAGCACCAGCAACACCGGCATTAGCAGTCGTTCTGCGCGGATGGCCGACACTTCTCGTCCGTGATATCTTGCACAACCCCCTTTCCCGCTTGTCCCGCTCGGACTCTTCCGTTTGATAATGGTAGGGCTGGCGGTTCTCTATCCGGGGAGCATGGGGGGTGTATGAGTATGACGGGTCAGAAAAGCCGAATCGTCGAGCAGGCGAGCTAAGAAACATTGATGGGTCATCGTCTGGTGGTAGAGGCATACGGGGTGAAGCCGAGAAGGAAGAGTTGATACCGGCCCCCTGCTGTGCCTCGAGGTATCGTGGGTCTTGAGGAATACCCAAACCAACCCGTCTTCTCCCAATGGACTGGGTCACAGGCAACCTGGGAGTCTCCAACCCAATCTCACTCGCCGGATCAGCATCAAATACCTCCTCGACGGAGTGCTCCAGGGGACCCTGAGTGGATATGTCGAGGTTGCCATTGTTGTTGGTGTATGTAGCAGCAGAAGTGGCAGCATCAGCAGAAGAAGAAGCAGGGGTGTCATCATCCATCATAGCCGAGGGCGGAGGGATATTCTCCTGGTCCCATGGCATCGAGTATCGAGGGATAAAGGATGGTTCGGTGGCAGATGCACCGGCAACCCGGAACAGATCAGGGGTGCCCTGCAGGCCGTAGAAGTTGGGGGAGAGGCCGACGAAGCGGCTGGGGGTCTCGAGACGGTTAGGGTTGGGGTCTTGCACGGGCGTGGCAGCGTCATCAGTCGTTACATTCATAGCATCCAGCGTCCTTCTCCTCGAGGTGCTGGTGGGCGGCGGGGTCTGCATCGAGGCAGCCGAGCGGCTGGTGGCATCGACTCCGTCTGACATGTCTGGCCCTGAGCTGAAGATGGTGCTCAATGGCCTCGTCTTTCTCACGCTGCTGGAAGCCAGAGAGTCTCCCCCTTCAGCCTCTGGCAATTGGCCTATCAAAAGTTAGCGCACACACGTACTAGAAGTCCGGCCTGTAGATGATCGAAATAAATATATTCGAATATAAAAAGTCTAAATGCATACATACCTCGCTGGGGAGACGGCGAGGCCAGGTCAAAGCGGGGAGGAAACTTGACCAGCTCCGGGCTGGAGGCATAGGGGTCTGCAGTGTTCCATGTCACCCGCGGGTCGTAGAAGCTGGACTCGAGCTTCGGGGTCTCAAACGAGCTGGTCGTGGGCGTTCTCGTGGGCGTTTGAGGCTCAACATTAGGATCCGTAAAGCTGTAGAAGTGAGTAAAGGTGAAAAGAAACGAGAGTCAGAATCCGCCTATCCGTCTGCAAGACATGGATTTTTCCACTCCCCTTCGGCCCCTTGTCTCCCGTCACTCCGGGAGAGAGCAGATGTCGGACATACCTGTGGATAGGGTAGTCCCAATTCATAGCAGCAGATTACGCCCAGAGCAGCATGAGGCGAGACGAGCGGCAGACGAGGCCCCGACAAGCACCGGCACAACGCTCCAGGAGGTCAGGCTCAAGCCCGTCTCTACCGTCTGTACCGTCTCTGGCGGTCCCTTGTTTTTTTATGCCTGGTTCGAGGGTGGCCGTCGTGGTCGTTCGGAGGTGGGAGGTCGAAAGGCCAGTCAGGGACAAACGCAGCGGAGGAAGGATGGAAAAAATAAAGCCCTAGAGGAGAGTCAGCCAGTCAAGTCTCTACCATTAACGGGGCGACTAAGCAGATAGAGCAGCAAGGGGTGATATCACCTCGTTTGCAGCAAGCCGTTGGCCCCTTGCCCGTCTTTCTTCGGATTTGATTGAGGGCGAGGGAGAAAAGGGAGAAAGTCGGGAGAAAGAGAAAAAAAGGTCGACGCCGGGCAGGAAGAAGAAACGAAGGCGAAGACGAAGACGAGAAGAAGGACAGGCAGACGCAGGAGAAGAAGGCCAGGCAACCAGAGCGACGGCCAGGGATGATCGATCAGGCAGCACAGGCAAGAGAAAAGAAAAGAAATATAAAAATATAATATTTATTTAAGCAACAAATTACTTGGATGTTTAGTTATTATTCATTTAGTTTGTAGTCAGGCAAAGCTGAAACGGTCAAAGAAAGACGCCGTCCTCGTTCGTATAACTAGCTAGCTGGTTACGGAGTTGATATATAATGGATATATATGTATAGAAAGACTCCGGGCCATGCTTCAATAAAGGCTGCAAGATGCGATGGATGCACGTCTTTAATCCGGGCTTCGTCGTCTGCTGCATTGCCTCTTCTGCGTCTTCCCTAAATTTTAACCCTCTCCAGTGGGAATGCGAGTGCAGGAAGAGCTCCGTCCGTCCCATTCCATGGATGCCCACTTCCTGAGAGCGCCCGGCCTGCCCTCTGTCACACCCGCCCTGGTCCCCATTTGCCCTGTCCAAGGCTGGAGAAATGAGATAGATGGCTCGGTAAATAATAGTCGTGTAGATAGAGATCTCGAGAACCAGGAAAGGCCCAAAAGCTTCTTCGTGGACAGCGTTTTGGTAGGCCACCAACGGATGGAACCAGCATGCGTGGTGGTAGCCAGAAGTACCTGTACCTTCTCAACCTTGGTGGCTGTGCCAGTTCTGACGTGAGACTGCATGTATAGGTACGGCCATGTACTCCCTCGAGAGCCAAAAGGAGGGAGAAGGGAAGCTGGTCACTGGTACGGGAGCAAACCAGTCAACCAACAGGTGGTTAAAGCTAGTTTAAACTGGCTCTGGCCGGTCCATCCATCGAGGGGTCAGTCCGTTTTGGGATCGATCAAAGAAGTTGAGCTGCAAACCAGAAACTCCGTCGACCCCTGGACCAGCCAGCTAACTTGCTTGTATTCGACGGATGCATATCATAGCACATTGTTAACTAGCACTCCCTCAGTCTCAGGGACGGCGTAATCATAGCACCGTATGCACGCCGCTCTGTGCCTGCAGCCGAGAAGTCGCACTTCCTTTTTTTCTTTTATTTTTTTCCCCCTTCCTTTGCTTGAAGAGCTTGAAGATCTCGGATCTCCACCAGGAGAAATTTATATCGTAAGCTAGTTAAGGTGGTGTTGCCCCCCCCCCCTGGCACCCCTGGCCCCCCAGCCGGTGATTGGATTGTTTGCGCCCTCGGAATTGGCCAGGAGCTCGCTGGATGGAAGATGGAACCCGCTTCAGCTGCTTGTCTCCCCCTCTGTCGTGTGTCCGCGGTTCATGACTCCGTAGTTAATTAATTAAAGCTGCTTAGCCGTAAAATCTCCTCACTGCTGCCGGGTGTTCCTGAGAAAAAAGAGGGCCCTATTACTCCATCGAAAGAGAGGAGGGCCGGAGAATGTCCTTCTTGGTGGCAGCGAGGCACCCCTCTGGGAGTCTTTATGTTGATTAGTTATTGTGCAGGGGGCGATGCCATCCTGCCTCTAGGCGACGCCGACGTTGCCATCCGTGCCGCTTCCATGGCCCTGCTCCGTCGACACGAGAGGGATGCTCATGCAGGCATTGACTAGTTGTTATTGGCAAGCAAACATCAGCTCATCCTCTGGATTCCTTGCATCTGTTAGTTAACGAGTTAGTCTCGCCAACTTGCTCACTAGTCGTGGTTCAGGGCTGGCTGGCCAAGGTCACCGAGCAGATCTCCTGGCTGTGCAACGCCGTCTCCTCCACGGTCTTCTGCGGTCAATGTCCGTCTCGCTGTCCAAGGATGAGCCTAATATAACTGCAGCGGCCTGAGGCTCACTCTAATATACCGGTTCACGGCCTGTACGGCGGCGTTGGTATCCCTTCCAACTATCCACGGATAAGGCGATGGCACCGGGTTGGTGTCAAACTGCGGCGAGACTGGACATGAACGAGCCTTTTAGTCGCTGGGCAGACGTCATGATGAAGCTGTAGTCAAGTAACTGACAAGTATTCGGTTGCTGTTCGTTGATCTAAGTATTCCGTAGTTAGCAGTGTTGTTAGTTGGAGAAGTGAAGCAGTGAGCGTCTCGACCAAGCCATAGAGACGGTGAGTCTCTATCGAGTAGCCAGTAGATAGATATAAATCATCATAGTCAACTGCCATGAAGGCGAGATATCACCCTGATGGCCGTTCATCTAAGTAGTTAACTAGTTAATTGGGTGGCTGGTTGCTGTGTTGTTGCTATGAACAAGCAACACAGCTTCATCTTTGTCTTCTTCATCTTCCTAACAACTAACTACAAGTCCACCTCGAGGCAGCCATATTCTCAACCTGACCAGCTGCAAAGGACCATGACATCGACATCCTTCTCTCCATGACAGTTACTCGCAGAGCTGCTCTTCTTCTTCTTCTCTCTCCTCCTATTTAGCCCGCAATTCAGTTTCTCTCACCAAAGATGGGCAAACCGCAGCGACAGCAACGCCAATCCAGGGCCAAAAAGGGGGCTGGAGGGATTCGAAAAGGAGTTAGAAAGCGAGCAAAGCCCATGCCAAAGGCACTGAAAGACAAGCTTAGAGATATCTCTTACTCAAAGACGGCCCATGGATTTGTGCCTGAAGATGTACGTTGGCCATTGGCCTGTAACTTTACTTCTTATACACCTAATAGGGACTAACAGCTGCCAGATTCTTCTTGACAACCAGCCTCGACCGCCAGGATACGTCTTTGTGCCCAAGGGAAACGTCTATATCACTAGGAAATGTCGGTCACAGACACACGATCTCGGCTCTCCCGTGTATACAGTCTACGTAAGGCCTCCATAGTTGCACCCCCTTTTGAGCTTCAAACTGATGATTCTAACCCGTTGCCCAGTGTTCCACAACTTATAAGCAAACCGGCCTGTACGTCCCGGCCAGCGTGCAAGCAGCCGTCGAGCTGGAGTCCAAGGAGACATCCGAAGACCGCAAAAGGGCCGTGGCTCAGAAGGACGCCCGGGATCGACAGAAGGCACGGGAGCTGCTGCTTAAGGAGTTCCCTAACATGCCCAGGTCAGATCTCACAGCAGTTCTCAATCACGCCTTTCTCAAGGGGTCCAGACGAGTCGGAAGGAGTGGCAAGGTTGCCAGTGAGAAAGACAAGGTTAGGCTGGCAGTTGAAGCCCATATCAGACACGTCCATACCGAGTATGATGACATGATTCGCCGTGGTCTTACACGGGAACGAGCAAGAGAGAATATCTGGGATGAAGTTGTCATCCTACGAGACTCATGGAGGAAATGATACCCTTTATTTACGAGTTTACGGTTCTGATAGATTTAATGCATGGCCTGTTCGGATGAAATGGTTCTCGACTGGGATAGACTTGCATACAATACCCACTATTCCTGTGTTTAATATTACCATTAGGAGTTAGAAGTGAATATTTGTGAATAAAAAAAAATACTAGAAATTACACCAGGTAGATGGAGCCATCTTAGAAGTCGATTCCTTTCTGCTCGTTTGAACGAACATGTATGCCATGGAACCCAAAGCCAATAGCACCATTGAGCTCTGCCCTGCCTACTTCAGTCATAGTCTTTGCATCAAGCACAAGCAGATACGAGCTCCCTGACAGCCCATCAAGCACAACAGACAGCAACACCCCGTCGTCCTCCTCGGAACCGTCGTCCCCCGCTAAAACATCCACCAGTGGACCCTTAGTTCGTGGGACAAAGATTGGTTCTCCTGCACTTTGCCCCTGACGAGACCAGAACTTGCTCTCGTGTGTTCTTGTATCCATCTTCACCAGTCCGTCGAAGAAAGTAGATGATCCCGTGAAGTTCACTGCATATATATACCGATGTGGCCGAGTAATGAAACGTGGATTAAGTGTTGGCAGCTCCGGCGACTGAATCGGCTCAGACTTGCGCTCAAGAACAGCCTTTCTAGCTGTTTGTACATCTTCTGAGGTGGCCTCCAGCAATATATTCTGCAGACGATATCTCACGAGGGCAGATGAAAACTCATTCGCCGCCTTTGTCTTTCCTGCATTAGGTGAATTCGACTTGAGATTGTCCAGGTAGAAACACTTCAGGGCGTTGAGGTTCTCATACGCAACCAAATCCGCTATAATGTCCGTTCCTGGCCCGGTCTGAGATGGCACTTCATACGCATTCACGCTATGGAAGCAGAAGAACGGATCACTCTCAAACGTAGCTACTAGTCCCCTGCCGCCATTTTCAGCAGTCCGGCGATCAACCACAAACCACCTAGCAGGACGAGACGCATCATACTCCCCAATCGCATCGAGAACGTTTCTCGTCCACAGGATCTTCATACCGTTGGCCACAAAGAAGGAGTTCCACACACAAAGAACCACATAGTTCTCCGTTAGGAAGATTGAATGGATATAAGCCGGGGTAGCATCCGTTATAGTCGCCAATATAGACGTCTTGCCAGTTGACCGAGAGACGGTAAACACTCGGTACGTCGGTGTCATTCCGAACTCAAGGTTGAAGTTGTAAACGTCACCCGTTACCGGGTCGGATTTCGCATGAGCTCCAGACATGGGGCCTCGAAGCTCCGGGTGAAGGGCATGCTGCTTTGCAATCCCCACGGGCTCAAGGGTTTCCGGGTCCAGCGTCTGCAATACCGCCGAATCCGTCTTGTTGACAAGATACTGGATACTGGAGCCATGTCCAACAGGTTTCTTCGTTCCCACAGATTCTAGGCCCGGAAAGTCAACGGATAGCGTAATGGCCATAGAGTATTCATCTGGTTTGCGTGGTCGATCGGCCTGGAAGACAGACATGACCTTTTTGAAGTAGCTCTGGCAGGGGTCGTATTTCCTTGCAAAGGTCATCGTCTTCCGCTCGCCGGTCTTTCGGATCATTTCAATCAGGCCATCACAAGTACTGCGAGAGTTGTATATGACTCTGATTTCAGGATGCTCTTCATCGGGTGCTAGAATCTGAAATCTATGCACGACTGCAAAGCCATCGAACCAGTGGCAGACTCGATACACTCCTTTGTCCGATTCAATCTGTCCCCGACCGATTCCTGTGCGGAACAGCGTACCGGCTGCCCACGGTGGGATCTTTCCAGTCACCTTCAGCTCGACAGGAGACCTTTCTTCATATGAAGTATCAAACTAGTTGCATTCATTAGTACATAATAAAAACAAAAGGCAGGAGAAACATACCCCTTGGTAGTTTGGCCAGTCTGATAATGAAGGAGATCCCTTGGGTATTTGAGCCTTTGTCTCCATGATCAATTTATAGGGTATATTAATGCCGTAATGGGAAGTAAGTCGCAGTAGGTGTTGGTTTTGAGAAGGAATTTTCTGGTATGATGCATTAATCCTCCCAGCGGATAATGTCAGGCAATATGTATGTATATATACCTTCTAGCCCCGGCGCTCCTGGATACGTATCAGGACGTCAATCAGCCGCAGAATCAGCCGGTTGATGAAATTGAACAAGCGGACTGCCGTGCTGCTTACACTTCAGGACAGAACATGACCTTGTTGATATTCATCCGGCCTACATTGATGCCCGCTTCGTTACGTCCGTAGAGGTGTAGACTGCAGCTGGGTAGTTCACCGACTGCCTCGGTGCATTGCACACTAAAGTTCAATCTCACGCACGCCCTTGACTAGGCATCATCATATATGGCTAATCTTCGCAGATATAGATATGCATGCTCCGTACATCATGACAGACTGGCAAGGCACCTTCGACCTTCCTGGCACTCATTGGCTGGGAGACCCCCCAGCTATATAGAATAAGGCGATTTTGCGCACGTAGGGAATTACACCGGATTCGTTTCACCAGCTTGACGATCACATCAGGGTAAGCAAGTTACCATGTCCCAGCGTCGCATTCAAAATAAGCAGCTCATGCGTACGGATCCCTGAGTTTTGACGGCCCTATGCGTTCACCAATATGGTCATTTCGTCTCCTTTTTGCAGTTGTTTGTCCGGCTTCGTTTTCGTTTCGGCCGTAAGGAAGGCCGGAAGCAGTCATGTGACCACGCCATTTCCCCGGTTCAACATTGGAGATTGAGGAGGTGGATAACTAGCGAAGATCTCATCATCAGCGGTGCTTACTTGGCTTGGTTAATGTGAGGTAGACGCTAAAATAAGAATTGGAGTGATAGCTGTCAGCTTTACAGATCTGGTAATTTCATTGCTGCGCTAACTAAATGACAGCTAATTATTTACCTGCGGCAAAGAGGTGGGAGACCAATAAGAGCCTGATAGATAATTCAGTAGGTCTAAGACGAAGCAATAACATACATGGCTGATTCCTTCACGACAGCATAACCACACTCAAGCTACAGCCCGCTTCGCACCCTATCCTATTCTCCGATCCTATCTTTAGATCACGTTCTGGACCTGTCAAGCCGAAGACAGAGAGCTGAATATGTTGCAATATATATAGCGCCAACTCCGAAGATGTTATGTGTAGTTCCAACGAAGAAAACCCCTAAAACGCATCTTGTTCCTGAAACAAGCCAGGAGCTGGAATGGAAACCTTAACCCCAAAGATAGAAGTACTGGGGAGTTTCATATAGAAACGGCTACCAGGTAACTGGAACAGCAAGGTTAAGCACAACACAAATACCGATGTGATGGCATCTGTGAGTGGCTAGGCCGATACCCGGCTTGTGATGGGATCTTCTAAGAATAGAGGTAGAGTTTGGTTAGTTAATTGAAGGGGTCATGACTGTTGCATGGGGGGTCCGAACGCACATGCAGTAACTTAGCAACGAGCGGCATCTCAGGACAGAATAATATACCTGACAGTGTCTGCATTTCCCTGTACCTTCTGCCTTTCCTTCTCTTCCCCAACCTTCATCCCTCTTGAAGGATTCAACTTAAGCGCCGGGTTTTTTGGCCAGAAATTAACTTTAAGAAGCCAACGAATAAGCGCGGGGAATTGACCCCACTATTTCTTTATCAGGTAAAGCTCGCTTCCGTCACGGCGGTTAGGCTGCGGCAAGGATCAGGGATGGCGGGCCGTTTATTAATAGAAGCTGAGATGGCGGGCTCTTATTGGACGGGAATTTGTGATTGAGGGGAAGCGGTGCTGCAGGCGGAGGAATGCAGGAACAGTGGCCAGTGTGTGCGTCGTGTGCGTGCATCTTCATGACGATATATAACAATCGGGATGTTTCATCATTGTGGCCGTTCTTCTTCACATCGCTGCTGCCCGTCTGAACGTCTGGTCAAGCAGGCGGCGGAGGGAGAAAGAGGATGATTCTCCACGAGCAATCTCGAAACAGGGGGGATATACGTCCCCCCTCTACCGATCCGTTGACCCGAGATATGATATCTCCACCCTTAACTCAGGAGTCGGCCTTTGACTCGAACATGATTGCACCCCAGGTCTACTCGGGACTGGAATATGTCTCAAGCAAGCTACAGTCTAACACACTGCACCTGACTCTCATCCTCTCCCGTTCCAAACCACTGCCTATTGGCCAAGGGTGCAATCTCACTGTCTTTCCCGTCGGCACTCTCTCGGACAATGAGCGCCATATTTTCAACAAGTATATCCGGCGAGCGGCAAGGAAGTACCATCTCCAGCCGAAATGGATGGCTCTCTCGTCATCAAGCTCTGGCATGGACGCAATGTTCAACCCGGAATACCTCATCGATAGATCACTGAAACAGAACGATGTCTTGATCAGCCTTGAGGGGCTCACTATCTTGAACATTGACCGCACGTACACTCTCAAACAGTATCTCAATGCCCTCTCCACTCCCTGGGTGACACCAAACACGATGATCGACCGTATCCCCAGCCGCATCTATACCGATGCCTGTCTTTACCTCCTTCGACAGTCTGTTCAGAGTACAGGAGGCCGGCCGTTCGCCAAGTCGTTCTTCTATCACGCTTACAACCACTTGCACTTTGAAGACCACCTCATTGTCGACATAGCCAACGAATATTTTGCTCGTTATAAGCAGGTAGCCATTGTTCTGCCAAAGCCTCCAGCCCCTGATCCTGTCGCCGAATCGGATCCGGAGTCTAAGCCAAAGGGGAAGTCAAAGCCAGACATTAACCCTGAAGTGATAGTGTCGAAGCCCAAGGAAGAAAGAGCGGAGAAGCAAAAGGTTAAAAAGAAGGAGATTTCTGCCTCATCTCTGGCTACGAGAAGAGTTAGCTTTGCAAAGGCACTCTCTCCGCTTAGAGCACGGACACCTCATAGCGCCTCCGATGTCACTCCTATTACCCGGAATGAATGGAACATCCTCGTCAGTGATTCGACTGTTGGTAGGAAGAAACCAGTCCAATTAACTGTTCCTCTAGAAGCTGGTTGTGGCACTGATATAGAGGAAGATGGAGTCATATATGACCTCAATTGGGAGGATGTTGAAGAGTGACTGAATATGGGAGAATGACCCTCTGGCTATTTTATGACCGTTATGAACATTTATTTCGTACATAGGGCCCTTTTTTTTTTTTTTCATCCGGGGCACCGATGGATATATTTGAAGTCTGTTAGGGAGCAATCAACATATCTACGATAACTCTTATTGCCCAATGATGCAATGATGTCCGATGATCGGTGATCCCAAATGGTAGTGAACATATCCATTGTCAACTGTTGGTAGATGCTCTGATATCTTCCAGCTTAATGACAGTTATCGGTATTCAGAGAGCAGGTTATCCTTGGAGGATAGTCAAACAAGCCTTGCACAATGGATGACATTTTCATTCGCAAGTTGGGCTCGGAAATGCGACATCAACGGGAATTGTTTGGCCATAAGTTAGCCACGTAAGAATGGCATACAACTTGCAGGGACACGGATATAATATTGCGTAAATGAGCTGCCATGCCAGGCTGAAAGATTCTGTATCCCTGGCATTTGCATCCGAGATGCCGTCCAGGCAGCACAATATCGATAGGCAACAGGATAACTCTGCCAGATAAAGTCGCTGGATGATCACTGGCTCGGTAGCTAGTAAAACTTATCAATCACAGAAAGTTTACACTAGTTATCATCATAATGGAGTCTCAGGGTATCAGCAGAGAAGAGTCACGACGACAAAGCTATACAGTCCGGCGTATCCAGCCATCAGACTTCCCAGCGGCAGCAGAAATTCTAGCAAATGACAGCAGCCTGGGCAAAACGTTGTACTCAGGCAAGGAAGCCCACCACAGCGACCCCATAGATGGATTTATCCAGAGTATACGATCGAGATATCTGAGTCCCGGATGGGTGATATATGTCGCCGTCGCAGTTCCTAGCAAGGATGACACCACGGACCACAGGGGAATAATTGTTGGATATGCAGCTTGGAAGCGAACGGGCACAAGCCCCGCAGCGCAAGCATGGTCTGACAACAATGAGTGGAATTTAAACGGTATGAATGAATTGTTCCTCTTCTCTTGTGGCTGGATGGCTGGCTCACGAAAGCGTCTCCGTCTCAGGCCTCCGGGTAACCCTTTCCAGCTTACAAGACAGTTTAACTCAATGCTTCCAGTTAAGCAAAGGAGTCAATTCTGACGAGCCTTCACTCCGACTTGAGGAGAGTTTCCCATCTGATGTGTTTCCAGAGCTGTGGTATTTGGCTACCCTCGCAGTTGATCCAGCATACGAAGGAGAAGGAATACGGCCCTTGTTGACACGACGCGGTATAAGCCATGCAATCGATGAGCGCGTTCCAATAGGGCTAGAATCAAGCATGAGAGATAGTAGAGTATATGAGAAGATGGGTTTCAGGCTGCTCAAAATGACGATGAAGGGGGGTTTGCCGGTGTCTGTCATGGTCTGGAGGCCCCCTGGACCAGCGCCCGAACGGGTCAGAGAGTTCCAGGGAGTGGACAGCGCTGCCCGCTTTCGCACACGGTGTCCTTAACCCATCCTGATGGCATTTATGTAAATATGGCTTATGTATTCTTCCTCAATAATTTCAGGAACCTGGGAAACCGCATTATTAAGAACTTTGATACGCTCTTCTCCGGGAACTTCGGTCGCCCAGCGCCAGAAGTACCTCGTTCAAATCTGTTGGTGACTTAGATACCACCCCGTGATTGTATGCTGGAGTGGATCAAGTGAGAACGGTCTTCGACAAAAGCCACTTGTATAAGAAAAGAAGCTTGTAGACAAGAGTATTTTGCAGAATGTAATGGCTTGAGAGAGCAAGAAGCTGGAAAGTTCAAAGATCCAACAAAGCGCGAGGCAATAGGGCGTATCAGGTACAGTGAAGAGAACGTGAGAAGTGAGAGAAATTAGTAAACCGCGGATTGAGGCTCCCTGTTATTGACTCTCATTCTGTATATCGGTTCAGAATGGGTTTTTGAACAAAGTGCAGTAAAACAAATCGAGCCCTCAGTGAGGACTAGATTTGAAAGTGAAGGTTTAACAAGGCTCCAATTATTGGCACTCGTGCCCACCCAGTGGTGATCGTTGATCTACTTCTCTTCTATAAGCCGTGAAATTGTTTCGTCATATATCCTATATATGTTAGCACTGAGTTATCTATGGCATTAGATATATATACATACAATAGGCAATTGATTCAATTCTTTCCGATGCTTAGTTGGGACTCCTGCTTCTACCAAGCATTGATCGACCGCTGAGCCAAAAGGGGAAGGCCCTTATTGGCGGCAGAGAGAGCCGTTATATCTGATTCTGTGGGAACTGGAAAGGTTCCATGGAAACTTGAGATGCGTCGATGACAATATGTTGTTCCTGTAGCAGGTTGCCAATTTCTCTGTTGTCGTATACGTCAGGCTCCCCTAATCACCGTCGTCACCCGCTGGCACACGAAACAACAAAAAAAAATATGATTCAGAGGATCAACAAAGTCCTCGGAGCATGTCTTGACGGTTTTTTGCTCTTGTTCCATCATCACCCACCAAGATGCTTGCGCCCACACAAGGTACGCTAACTCTAAATGGCAGCTAACAAGTGATGTAACTGTACAGAGTAACTACTCTGTACTTTCGTTTATGTTCGAATCGTACGATGCCAATAATGGTCAGAATAGAATACCAGCAGCAATAATCTCCCAAGCCTTCTGACTGAATCCCTTTCCCTGACGCAGCCAGGAGCAGAGACTGCTAAGCCAAGGGCCATTTCAATTGGTGCAGCGCCACGCCAGCGTCGCAGATTTCATCAATCATGACTCGTGTCTTCGTAAAGGAGCTGATGATGGATGCTGCAACATCGCTTATAACACTGGGCGTTAGTCTCTCCTAAAACTAATCAAGTCGAAGAAATTCTTGGTGTGTGTGAGTGTCTTGTGCAGAGATTTTAGCTTCCCAATAAGCCTTCTCTGTTTATAGCGTCAGTGGCGCGAGGATCGATCCCCTTAGTTAGATTTGTGGCTGGGGTGGATGAGATGCTGACGATGAAGAAGGCGATCACTTGCTGCGCTGTCGATGCCCGCTTCGGCCTCCATCGCGCATCTCATCTCATCTCGTCGTCGTCCTTGTCGTCCTTGTCCTCGTCGTCCCGAGTAGATGAAACTTGCTGGGAAGGTCGTTCTTCCTGCCACTTTCGGGTTAGCTTAACTAGCTTAACTAAGCCTCATCCATGTATAGACCACGTGACTACTACCTTGCTCTGCCTTTTATAGACTCGGTTAACTCGTCGGAAGAAGAAGAAGCAGCAGAAGATGCGATGGTACGATGCAAAAAGCGATATCAAATACGGACTTGCTCGTGTCTGGCAGCAGGCAGACAGGCCAACGTCGCGGATGAGATGCCCCCTCGCAAACGCACAGCAGCACCTGCAGGCCGTGGGACAGACTGGGATCCTGACACCTCAAGCCCAAACCAACCCTGCCCACCCCCGGTCTTCGGGGACCCCTTTTTCCAACCCCCCCAGTCAAACGTCGCCGACCACCACTGGTTCGCCTCGTATAGCTATAGCCGGTCCCAGGCTCCGACGGTGGCACCACCACGTTGATCCAGCAAAGCGGAATATAAAGCAGTCTGATGGGATTTTAGAAACAAGAGCCTGCTCGGCTTAGTTATATACTGACAGAATCCAGCGCTTTTGGTGGACGGTCTGAATCGGCCGGCCGACCTCCCACTTCATGGCACTTGTCCTCGATCTACTTCGTTGTGTAGGCCGGCAGGCGGGAGCTAGGAAGACCTCCCGAAACCAGTGGCCCGATACACCATTCCGATCGTGCCGTCTCGGTGTCGGTGCTGGTGTCAAGGGTTGTCAAGTTTGCAAGGTTCAAGCTTGATATCCATATACTTAAGTATAGTTTCAAGCAGGGGAGAGGCCCAAGTAAGTTATGTACAAGCCGGTTGCCTGTCACCGTGCCATGTTCTTGGCCCCATAACTTATCCAGGGGATCCTCCATTATCCCAGCATTGCGATATACAAAGGTTCCTCTTCTTTTCTTCCGGTTCTTCAGGATCATCACCATCCTCTTCATAACTGTGAATCGCAGGACTTTCAAATAACAAAATAAGAAAAAGAAAGGATATCAACTACATTAAGTTTGGTACCCTTGGCTAACTGTGGAACTTGTGGTTTCTAGCCTCGTTCTATATATATTCTTATCATGAATTCGCCGCGGAGTTCCCCATACGCCCAAGAGAAAAGACATACTTTAGCCGAAGCTGCATATTATCAACTGTCCATACATACCACAGATAACCAGGGCTACACTCCTCCATCCTCCCAAGCCATGAGCCATATCAGTCGCCACGTGGGATTATCAGCTGAAAAGGAACCTCTCCAGTCACAGTCAATAACTATTAATGTGGAACCGAACTCGAAGGAGTGAAATTGAAACACCAGGCTCCAGCTTGGCCTGGAGGAGATCCACTACAGGTTGGCCGAATTTACCAGCCGGTAAGTTACGGAGAATGTTCCAAATCCCCTTCCCTCTTGACTGCTTGAATGAGACACAGATTCTGCTCCGTATTTGATTCTCGGTCTCCCTCGGCTGCAATAGAAAAAATACAGGAGCAAGCCGACGTCTGAATATGGCTACCGAGAGAGGAAGATTTGTTATTGGCATGGAAACAAGTGGATACGATGCCTATATATATAAATATACACATTTATACTATCTCTAAGGGGTAATGATTGTTAAAAAAGAAAAAAGGAGAACTCGCAAAAAGCAACATCCAGGATCTTCAAGCTATTCCTTTTTCACACGGAATTGATGCTGTTTTAAGATAGCTTGACAGATTTATGTCGGTGAGCAACGGTCATTCCGGGCACTTTGCTAAAGCAGCGATATAAAGAGGGTTTTATACATGGCCTTCGGGAGAGCCTTGTAAGTAAGTAAACACGGGCAGTGCAAGGATATGCAATGTACTAACTACTTTAACAGCCTTTTCGTATCATAGATAGGTATATATACGGGTATATATACATACATTCCTCCCGGAAAATGGATTTTATACATACAAGCACTCCCGCCCTTCGACAACTGTTTTGTGAAACATTTTCACATCCGTTCCTTTTGAGATAATCAGCATCCGATCTCTCTCCAGACAGACAGACGAAAAGGATCACTGGATAGGGGGAAAACTGGGAGGTTTACACAGTAAAGATGAAGTTCGGCTCAGCACTCGTGGCCGCGGTCGCTGCTGTAGCAGGAGTCGCCGCAAAAGACTATGGCGGAGTGCCAGGCCAGCCTATCCAGAAGAGCGGAAAGGGAGCTGTCTTCTCTGGTAAACCCATCCTATGTTTATCTCCTACTGAAATATAACAGCATTATCACTAACACAATGTTTCTCAGGGGCTACCAACCGCGAGCTTGATCTCCAAAACCCAAGCAATATCAACGGCCAGCCTGCCACCGACAGTGGTCTTGTACCAAACTTGAAATGGAGCTTTTCTCTTTCTAAGACCCGTATGTTCCACGGTGGCTGGATTCGTGAGCAGGTTATCTCGGACCTGCCTGCCAGTCACGATATTGCAGGCGCCCAAGTCCATTTAACTAAGGGCGGAATCCGACAGATGCATTGGCACAGAGTTGTATGTTTTATATATGTCATTGATTCATGGTCGAAATATTTACTAAGATATAACTTTGATTATAGGCTGAATGGGGTTACGTCTATGCTGGCTCCATTTTGGTATTTGCCGTCACCGAAGATGGCCAGTATCAGATTGACAAACTCACCCCTGGTGACATGTACTACTTCCCCAAGGGAGCTGCTCACTCTTTCCAAGGTTAGTCTAATCGATTTTCATTTCCACTGATTAATGGACTATATTTAACCTTTAAATAGGTATTGAGGATGAGAACGAAGTGCTCGTCGCCTTCGATGAAGGTGACTTCGACCAGATCGGGTTTGTATTCCTCCTATTATTCGAATACGTCTTTTACAACTATCTAACACCTATAACTACAGAACTACTTTCCAGATTGCCGAGTGGATCGCGCACACTCCTCAGGACGTGTTGGCTAAGAATTTCAACATCTCCACCGGCGGCACCTTCGACAAGACCAAGTCTAATATGCTCGAGATCATTAACTCGACGACCAGCACTCACAACGTTACTGGTCCCAATGGTGCTCTCATGGGCAACAGCTCTTACACCTTCCACATTCGCGACGCCCCCGAGATTCAAGTCCCTGGTGGCGGCGGTACTATCCAGATCGTTGATTCGAAGAACTTCCCTATATCTAAGACTATTGCCTGCGCTGTTGTTCGTCTAAAGCCCGGCGCTCTGCGTGAGCTCCATTGGCATCCAACTGTATGCACTTACCCCATCTATCCTGCTTGATTATATCTAACTTAATATCCTTTCTAGGCTGAGGAATGGCTCTACTTCCATAGTGGAAATGCCCGCGCTACCGTTTATGTTAGCGGCGGTCTATCCCGTACCTTCGATTTTACCGCCGGCGACACTGGTGTCTTCCCAGATAACGCTGGCCATTATATTGAGAACGTCTCCAAGGATGAAGAGCTTGTCTATCTTGAGCTTTATAAGGCCGACCGGGTTGCTGATGTATCCCTCTCCCAATGGCTCGCTCTCACTCCACACGACATTGCTGCCGCTGCTATTAATGTTCCCATCGACGTCATTGACAAGCTGAAGAAGGATAAGCAATTTATTATCCAGTAAGGACGGAAAATCTGCGATAGTGCAGGCACTTGAGCCAGTTATTTGAGCCACTTAATTCTCTCCTAATACCGTTATACCGGCGTCCGGCTGTTTGATTATAGGGTTTACCAGGGATGGAGAGGTTGGTTGCATCTGTCAGCTGGCAGTTGTAAGCGCAGTCCCTCAAGGTTATTTCTAGCCAGGCATAGACATGGGCATTGAGCATAATGAAAGATGTTTTCCTCTCTAACCAGGTTACTAGACACCAGCCGGAGGGTCTATATGGATAGGGCCTCCTGGCTGTATGCTATAACGTTTGTAGTTGCATTTAAACCGCTGCTCTTTTCATCCTGGCCATTTGTTAACACACCTTTTGCGGCAAGAGTGGACATGGACTCTGTAACATCGCTTGAGATGGAACCAGAGGTAGTCCAGCCGTGTAGTTGAAATGTTGTTTGGTGGTGTTACTCTGGCGGTTAGCTCTAGTGGGTAGAAATTAACACCGCAGATTTGACGCTTTTCGCGGCCCACATGGAAATCAAGTTGATTTTTCACTTCAAAAGAAAATTCCCGGCAGCGATAAAACAACAACGCCAACGAACAGATAGCAACAGCGCCGAGAATCACAGAGTTACACGTTTACCCGATGGCAGATGAAGATGAGTCGCGGCGCAAGCGCATCAAAGTGTCCAATGGCGATTCTGGCTCCGAGTCCCTGACTGCGCCAATTCAAGGGCTTGTTGGTGCCACGGCCGACGCTGGCTCTCCAGCTCTAGATGCGCAAGCTGTAAAGGAAGCAGAAGTCGGCATTACACAATTCGTTAGCCCAGACCTGCCTGGATTTTCCGGCGTTGTGAAGAAGAGGTATGTCGTTGTTGATCGGTTGGCTGGGTGGCTTCATGAGAGGGCAAAAAAAGACTTGCTGCTAACACAAGCACTGGCTAGGTATACCGATTTTTTGGTCAACGAGATCCTACCGTCAGGAGAGGTCTTACATTTGAAGGACACGGAGTTGTCAACTGCTCTTAAAACTGCCATTGCCGAAACTGCTACTCCAGTCGAGTCTGCGAGTGCAACACCTCAAGATACGCCCGTAACTGGCGAGGAGATTGAGGGCAAAACAGGCGAGGCAGAAGATGATAAGACAGAGAAACCAGCTGTCGAGACGGCTGATATTGTCCTGGCAGACGTAAGTGCGGAAGGAAGAGTCTTGGTGCCATGAGCTGTGTTTACTGATTCCATTTTAGCTGGCTACAGAAGACCGAGAACTATTAGACCAATTATTCGGACCCGAGACTACCCCGAAACTCCTCAACCTCTATTCACGTTCTGTTACCAAAGCTTCCTCCAGGCCAGGCGAACTTGGCAAGGTCAAGTCTCTGGTTATCACGGACAAGGATCAGAGGACGAGCCTTCACCAGGCTATTCGTCGAATCTTCAAGTCCAACTTGGACTCAACAACCGACAGCGATGGAACGATTGTGGTCTCCGCCGCATCAGTTCAGCAACGCGGCGGGGGGAAAGGTAAACGCAAAAAGCAGTCAGGGCGGGATCGAGGTCAAGGCGCTTCTCATCTGCCCCGTGGTAAGCTGGGCTGGAGCGAACTCGGTGGAGACTACCTGCATTTCACATTGTACAAAGAGAATAAGGATACTATGGAGGTAATCTCATTTCTCTCTCGTCAATTGAAGGTAGCGCCCAAGGCCTTTCAGTTTGCCGGGACCAAGGATCGGCGTGGAGCCACTGCTCAGCGGGTTAGCGTATTCCGCATTTACCCAGATCGAATGCCGAAGCTCAACGCATCCCTTCGAATGGCTGCCATCGGAGACTACGAGTACCAGAAACAAGGCTTGGAGCTGGGAGAACTGAACGGGAATGAATTCGTAATCACTCTCAGAGACTGCCAGTTCCCCGAGGGTGTAGTAGATATAGGCAACGTTTCAAGCCCAGAAACGATCGCAAAGGTAACCGAGCTTGTTGGAAAGTCTCTTCGTAACCTCAGAGAGCGAGGGTACTTCAATTACTATGGGCTCCAGCGTTTCGGCACCTTTGCAACTAGAACTGATACCACTGGCCTCAAAATGCTCCGTGGAGAGTTCAAGGAAGCTTGTGAGTCGATCCTTCATTACAGCCCAATTGCATTGGCTGCAGCACAGGACCTCTCATCTGAGGACCAGGGCCAGAAACCACAGATAAGTACGGATGATATCCTGCGGGCCAAGGCAATCCACATCTTTCAAACGACGGGCAATGGCCGTGATGCATTGGAGGTATTGCCTAGAAAGTTTACAGCAGAGAGCAATATCATTAGGCTGCTATGCCAGCGAAAGAACGACTATTTTGGCGCACTGCAGTCTATCCCCCGCAACCTGCGACTGATGTATGTCCACGCCTACCAGTCTCTGGTGTGGAACTTTGCCGCTGGCGAGAGATGGCGCTTATACGGTGACAAAGTTGTCGAAGGCGACTTGGTGTTGGTAAGTGAGTTCAAAGATGAAACCAAAGCCGCAGGGCAGCAGGCAGAAGTAGATGCAGACGGAGAGGAAATTGTCTTACCCGACGCAGATGACAGTGCTGCAGTTGATGACATGTTCGAACGTGCCAGGGCCCTGACAGCAGAGGAGGCAGCCAGTGGGAAGTATTCCATCTTTGACATTGTTCTGCCCCTTCCTGGGTTCGATATCCTCTACCCTGCCAACAAAATGACCGATTTCTACAAGGAATTCATGGGCAGCGAGAAGGGTGGAAACCTGGACCCCTTCGACATGCGGCGGTCTTGGAGAGATATCAGTCTCAGCGGCAGCTATCGTAAGATGCTTAGTCGGCCCGGAGCCGACTATTCTTTTGAGGTGAAGCCATACCGTGCCGAGGACGAACAGTTTGTGAAGACAGACCTCGAAAGACTTAAAGAGAATGCTTCCAAGTCTGGTGATGGCAATAATGACAACAACCAATCCTCAGTAACATCGGAGACTCAAGAACAGCCGGAGAAGCTTGCTGTCATTCTCAAGTTCCAGCTGGGAGCCAGCCAGTATGCCACCATGGCGTTGAGGGAGCTCATGAAAACCGGTGGGGCAAAGGAGTACAAACCTGACTTTGCTCGATAGACGGCATCGGCCTCTTTGTAGAGGATACAAGTATTTCCTTGCATTATGTATAGAAGAGGGCATTCACACACCCTCCATCTGCCCAGAGTATCAAATCCATATTCAATCCGTCATTCCGAAACGCCGTAAGTGTCACATGACACGACCAAAATGCCGACCTTTTTCAATGCTCAATCTCTCAATCTCAAATTGCTCAAATCCAACTTCTACCCTCAGCTTCACAAAACTGTCAAGTTACTTAATGCCGCAGATTGACTTTGGTCGACGGGAAATGACGATGTGCATTAAGCAAAAGTCGAAGCTTGGGCATACCAAGTTTTCGAAAACTGTACCTGAATGCTGTGGCCACTCAGCTGGCGTAACCAATGTTCAGTCATGCTAACTTTGGTCCAACTCTCCACTCGGCAACCTTCTATGCAGCTGACAACCACATGCGTTTCAAGTTCGGCCTGCAAACCATGGGTCGATAGCTCTCAGTGGTCCATCCTCGTCCTCTCATATGCCCCTTTGCCGTCATCCCCTTGGCGATGAGACGGACCAGAACCACGGACCGGGCCAGTCATCTGTTGATACTAACTTAGTTATGTCGCAAAAAGGGGCAATGTTATACTTTCCACACATCATGATGCGATCTTCCGAAGCGAAATTCTCCTGAAAACCGCAGACCCCCTCACTTATGCAAGATATTCCCTGCTGAGGGGCATGGAAAAATGTCCGCATAACGAGCCGTGGAGGGATGTGGCGCTAAAGCGACGTGCATAGCGTGCAACAGTTGGCGGGCACTACTGCCCACCGTGGTTAGTTAGTTAACCCATAGTGGCATTTTGGCACGGCGTAGCCGCTCTTCCGTTTCATCTTTCTAGCGGGGAAAAGCACGAGCCGGATTCAAGTCCTAGGCTTGTTCGTTGAACTATCTGTGGGCTTCGATTGCGCGGCATCCGTCTCGCCCGTAGATCTAATGCATTTCGACCAAAATGGCGCATCTATATATTCACCTTCATCCCCACCGAATGGCACATACGTCCCATTCTTTTCTCTTCTCACGGCAATTATACCATTCTTTCTTTCCCTTCTCTTTTACCTTCATTACTCAAAAACTCTGCAGGTTGACTCTGCGATTTTTGAGCTTTCATTCCTTCTCTCATTTTTCTCACATACTTCTTTCGCAGCCTGGTAGCTCTTTGGGAACTTGACGTTCAAATTTTCTACCTTTCTTTTACGCTCCTTTAAAAATCAATATGAAGTCCATCATGAATACTGTTGCCCTGGTTGGCCTCCTTGCTACCTCTGCTACGGCGCATATGATGCTCCATTATCCTCCTACGTTCGCTGCAGAGAACAATCCTCATCGCACTGGGTCTGTAGACCCCCACCTCGACAACCCCTACAATTGCTGTGGAAGAAAGACGGTTTATCCCTGCAGAGGATACCTAGACCTCCTTGGCACCGATCAAGGCCGCCCCGTCGTCAGCTGGGAAGCCGGTTCGTCCCAGAATTTCAGCCTTACAGGAACCGGAACGCATTGGGGAGGATCATGCCAAGTTGGCTTCAGTACTGACCAAGGCAAAACTTGGAGAGTTGTGAGAAGCTACGAAGGAAACTGCCCCCACCGCGAGGGCTCTAACAAAAATCCGGAGGAACAAACCTTCGATTTCAAGGTCCCTGGAGATATGCCTACTGGTGACCACGTATTTGCCTGGACTTGGTTCAACCGTGAGCAGGAATTTTTCATGACCTGCGCTTCCGTGACCATCACGTCATCTGGAAATGGAGGCAATTCTTCACAACCTCGAGCCTTCGTTCCTCGTGGCAGCAGTGCTCGCCCAACTCCCGACGATGACAAGTCCCCGAACGTCCCTTTCGACCAACTCCCAGATTTCCTCGTCGCTAACACCGATAATGGCTGCAAGACCCCACGAACAAATGCAGAGGTGAAATATCCCAACCCAGGACCTGATGTTGCCAAGGGTGACGGCGTCTATCCACTGGAGCTTCCTTCTCCAATGGATAAATGTGGCGCATAGCTGCACAAACACTTACATATCTCTATGCCTTATCGGTTTGAAAATAGCCAGACTAGGGCAAGGGTATAAAGGTTTTTTTTTTTTTTTTACCGGAGGTACCAAGCAATCCTGTTTTTCCATTCTCATGACTTGTATGTTACATACTTGCCAGGAGGTGCTGGACGCTTCCTTCCTACATATTTTTCCGCTTTGCTGTACTAAGACAATGTCAAATTGGATCAGTTACTCTTTGTCTTTGTGTCATAAATTGCAGTTTGTTAAATATGTGTCGTTAGTATCAATACATAACTAAAAGTTTCAAGGGACGTAGTGTATTCCAAGTAAGAGAGCCGTTCAATGGTGTCATTTTCAGGAACGCAGGAGGGGGATCGTCGTCTGATCCTCAACCCAATCTTTGATAAGCATGTCGCCGGCGCGGAAGCGCCCTAATCCCTTTCCATCTAAAAATATTATGCACCGATTGCTTCAGCCTCATTGTTTTAGTCTCCCCGCGGACGGCACGTGTGGGTCGCGACTCTTTGATCTCCTTCTTTGGTGGTGGTTTCGCAGTATAGAGGGTCGTTCTAGACAAGGAGACGAGTATGGGCAATGGTGTGCTATATAACACATCCTGTAAACAGCTTGTACGTGACGAATATCCAAGAAGAGGCCATTTCACTTACAACATCGGTGGTGATCCCGAAATACCGTCACCTGGAAAGCAACAAACATACATTTGCAACTTTCTATTGTTCCTTCTGGAAGCAATGACAAATGCGATGGGAGCAGTATTTGTGAGACAGTCTCTGGGTAGTTGGGTGGTTGAGCTTCAGAGAAGCAAATAAATCATCACACCAAGGTCATGGACAACAGGTATATATGCTCCGAAGGTAGTTCCCACCACGCCGCAAGGCTATGCCTATAGGGGAAGCAGGAGGTTAATGCCAGCGTTTTGAGTAACGCAGGCATGGCGGAAAACAAAGAGCAGGCCGGGTAGTACAAAGCCAGCATGTCGAGTTCATGGAGGCAACGCATCGTTACTTTGTTTGCCCAGCGAGTGTTACTGCATAGCAAGTTTCCTCCGGCATAATAGTTGTGCTTCAGCTCGAACCAATGGGCCATTGAGACTGGTGTTACCTACCCGGCGCCGTCGCCTTGTGAGGACGAATCCCGTCAATCCCGAAGAACAAAGCCATGTACTTGTGTACACTATAATCTCCGAAAGGTAAATAGCCGTCAAGTGTATTATAGCGATAGATAGCTCCTAGTCTGTCTCGAATATGCGAAATGAGTTGATGTTCGATGTTCATCTTTTGGGGTTTGTCGAATGTTTGCTTCTGCTAAGAAGGGAAAGTACGGCGCTTAAATCGCTTAAACGACTACTATGATGGATGACTAATAAGCGCGAAAGAAGTATATTTCACGTGACTATAACTTTGAGTCCACGTGATCGTTCAGGAACCGCCAATCAAAAGCAAGCAACAACGACTGCTATCTTGAAAGCCATCAACAACCATCCCGGGGCCGAACCCCCTTTAATTCACCATTTTGCGTTGATAGCTACCTCAGATTGAATAGGATACTGATAATGATGAAACGTGATGATGATCCGTTTTGGACAGCTAAAGAAGCAGTCTACTCTACCCAACTGTCCGCCTGGGAGCACTTGCAGTTGTTTTTCTTCCTCAACCATTCATTTGATCGGAATAAAGCAGGCCAGTTTCTTCTAGATAAGCTTGCAGATCTGGGTCCAGATGACTCGAGGGAGAAATACTTGCGCTCTATCATAGATGATATGCGGTCTCTAGCACAAAAATGTACGAATTATCTAGCCTCGGTTTAATAACTTCCTTTGCAGAACTTCCCAACCTAACTCTTTCAGAAGTCTCCCGAAGCACCCCCATATCTTCTAATGCGATTTCTGCCCTAAAAGAACGCCAGAATGGCATTTGCCACATCTCGGGCGAGTCTCAGGATCTCCAACCTATCCATATAGTGTCACCTTCAGTCCTTCACGATGATGACCTCATACCCGGTGTACGTTCATTCCTCTATACCCATAAGGGCCCGTCTCATAATGGCATATAGACTCCGTTACGGGAAATCTTAGACATATGTGTATCCCCGGAAGTCACTGATAAACTCTTCTCCTTCATGAGATCCAGCGAGAGTGTTAGCGACAACCTGAAAAACTTATGGCTGATGAGCCCAGCCGTTGCGGCTGCATTTCGAGAGGGACGTATCTCAATATATAAGAATGACTCTGATCCCAAAAGATTGTATGTAAGTAATGCCAGTTCTCTCCTGTCTGTTAGGGCCAGCACATTCTTATGAGTTGTATAGTGGTTGCTACGGAGAACCAGGCCAGGAAACTTCAACGTACCCGGTGTAGCGAGGAACTGCAAATTCTCCTCGATGCCATCAACTCCGGATGATACCAAACTTCCTCTACCAGAGGGTGTTCTGCTCGAGGTCCATCACCATGTTTCCGAGTTTCTATACTACCTAGATGTTGAAAAGCAAATCCAAGCCGGGTGGGAGATTGAGAACGAGTGTGAGCTTTAACAAGTAATTCCGTTCATATATACACGACACTTACTTCCTTCCTTAGATACCGGTCCTTGTAGGAGCTTCCGCGGACGGATACTTCGAGCACTGTTTTCTATGCTTCCACATTTCTTTCGGCTAAAGATTATGAAGCTTATCGTTTGGGCTCAAGATCGATGGAGACCACCCTATGACAAGTCCCTCAGATATCTACCGTTTGGACTATGCTTGAAGATCGGACGCAGAGTCATGGAAAACGAAGCCAACGCTCTCCGTCTGGTTGAACGAGACACACAGGTCCCCGCGCCACAGCTAATTGGTTTTGCCAAAGATGGACTAGGAGACGGGTATCTTCTCATGTCAAGGGTTCCGGGAGTTCCAGTCGATGCCGTTTATTATCGAATGACATACGAAGAACGTGCTCAGCTTACAAAGGATTTAAAGGACCATATTCTACAGTATCGCCAGATCAGAAACACTTCCCCGTACCTTATTTGCAATACCCTGGGGGGACCTACGTATGATCACCGGACAGACACTGGCGATGTATGGGGCCCTTACCGAACAAAGGATGAATTCACCAATATGCTCACCGAAGGCCTTGAAGAACTTAGGGATGGACCTCCCCTTTCGGCCCTGTACAAGAAACACCATCGGATTCTCTTTACTCATTCAGACTTGCATTACTCGAACCTGTTTATTCACAAGGGACGCCTGTGCGGTATTGTGGACTGGGAGTGTGCATCTTTCAAGCCAGAATACTGGGAGTTTACTCGGGCAGTGTGGTCCTTTATGGCCGACAGGCAGCGGGAACAGAATTATCGCCTGGCCTTTGTTGAAAACTACCAGGAAGAGCTAGAGGCTGAGCGACTAATTTGGAGTAAAAAACCAGTTTACTGATCTAAATTACCCTTAGCGTCGGCAGTGACTTCTTGGTACCTTTCTTCCCTTTTTAAACTTGCCATTGAGCTTGCTCTTATTTATTTCCTAATTTATTTTATTTCATTTTATTTTATTGATTTTAACGGAATGGCTACTTTATTTAGAAGCACAGTCTTATTGGCTAATCTGTAGGTAGTCAAGGCAGTGAGGTCACAATGCTAACTCCTAATATTCAAACACCAGAGAAAGTAAGAGTTCCTCTCGGAAGCAAATAATGTGCCTCTAACTCTGCAATATCCGCCATCGCTGGCACATCAAGCACGTTTTTGCGCGCTGGCCTCAACATGTACTTCTCCAGATTGCCATGAATCACCAGCCAAAAACTTCGCTTCTGTCTCTATCTTACCAATCCTATCCCAGGATGGCTCCATGCCAATAAAGCCTCCATCTGCTAATTCAAAGGCCGCAGCCAACGCCCAGGTGCGACAGGTAAAGTCCCCCTCCACTTTAATTTGACGCAAACATGCTTCAATAGCGTTTATCCAGGTGCCGGAGCAGTCTTCAACATCGCCCAACTTCAAGGCACAGAGGAGGGTTCGGGACCTGGTGATATTTCTGATCTCCACGGCTATGCTCCACGTTTCTTTGTTGTAAGTCTGATGAAAAAGTGTGCCTCCAGTCTCGCTCGTAGCAATCAATATACCCCAGTGGTATAGGAACTCAGCAGAAGTCGACCAAAGAAGCATGTACGCTCCTTTCTTCTCTACCCTTGCGCCGTTGTCATAGGACATCTTTCGTGTATGCGAGGATGGATGAATGGCGGGGTCGGTTTGTTGTACGTGCAGGAGCTCGCTAGGCTGGACATGCAGCAGAAACGGAATCCCTGTCTAGTGTTTGATAAGCGTTAGGTAACTACAGCGAGGAGTTGGAAGCTGAAAAGCTCATTTGCGCTTGCCACGAACAGGCTCTATCAAAATCTATCCAACATCTATGCATCATCTCTATCAGATGAGTAGTGTATCGTCTTCGTCATAGTCATCAGTAGGAAAGGCGCTTTCGCACCCCATACTCCTGCTAGGACTCTCCAGACCCTTGGTATTATTCATACAAAAGGGATGTATCGTGATATTAACCTGTTCAATCACTAGATAGGGTTTGACACTTACAAAGACTCAAATAGAGCCTCGCTAGTAGGCTGGGATTCATACCCTTAATCTTATTTGCTTGTATCTGGAAAGTATAGAATCCTGGACCTGAGGAACCTAAGTTGTCTCTCGACAGATAGTATCAAGCCCCCGCTGACGTTAGAGTGCAAGTCTTAGATGCTCTTTTAAACCACCTGAGCGACTATCATATGACAATATATCCGCTGGCATTGAGCCCCCTAGAGCAGATGGTGTCTAGCAGGCATTTGCAATAATTAGAAAACCAACTGAGCTGTGTGCGGCCTTGGGATAGAAATCCCGCTTTTTGATAAGGATATGCTGCTACAAAGGACGGGTCGGAGAATATTTACCTCTCTCAACGCTCCGTTGCTCTCCGGGAGAGGACTGCTTAGCGTTCTCAGAACTATAGGATGCATTAGCTTTCTCATATGTACAATGATGAGTTTTAGTCTTGACTGACTGCCATGGCACAAGAACAAGTTCTTGTCATTCATTCACTATCAACGCCCTTAGATCTCCGGGCTTATTCTCCCGGTGGACGGAGCATGTTCAACCGTCTAAGTGTCTGCTTGCGGTGGTTGATGTGGTTCTTCTTGTGGTTAAGCAAGAAGAAGAGGAAGATAAAAGGGCGCGCGTTAAGGCGGCAAGCGCGTACCAGCCGTGGGAAGTAACTAAACGCCGCGCGGTTGCTGCTTAACTAATGGATGCTATAGCCGCCGAAATAGGCGCTGTTGAGCTCCAGAAAGCTCTTGATGGTTGACGACAGCGAGGCCAGCGCAGGCGAGGGAAAGCGGATGCTCTCCGGCCTTGCTCACGACTACGAACTCGTCTGGGATCTTGTACATACGCCGGCGGTTGGTCTGGCATTTGAGTTGCCCCTGGATATTTCTTATAGAGCTGAGTCTGGATATCATAGGGTATTGGGTATTGGATATTTGGCATTTGATGGCCCAGCGGAGGTTGTTGTGGATGCTACCCGCGATATATAACTCGAGGCTCCACGTCAAGCCACCGGCCTAAGCTAGCTAACGTACTAGTCTCTTAGCGGCAAGGATGATGCAATAACTAAGCAGGCAATCGAGTGGCTGCCTGATGGGAACGACGCAAACAGCGCATCCGGCGTACAGCTGGGATGCTGCGTGCGGCGTACCCTGTGCTGCGTCGAGGGTCGATACTCCAGGATAGACACAGTCGACTTACAGAGCCACGGCCAGTCAAGAAGTATCTCTTTTCTCTAACGACAATAGATATTTATCGGGACGAAGCTTGACTGTTAAAACAGCTCTAAGTTAAGCTTAATATCTCATGTAACCCAGACAGCTAACTAATTGACAGCAGGAGAACCAAAGACCGTCCCATCCATTCCATTCCATTCCATCCATCCATCCATCCATAGATACTCAAGTTACCCAGTTACCAGTTACCAGTTACTTATCCCGTCCCAGGCACCTGTTACGCTCTTCGCTGTGCCGCAATTAATCCCAATTCACATCCACGCATAGTCAACGTCAACCAAGTCAACCAAGTTAGTTCTCCTTTACGGCCTGCTGGCAAGGCTCGTATCGACCCTGGCCGTGCCGCCGAAACACGCATCGCCCGCCAACACCTTCGCCTCCGCCTCTATCTTCGCAATCTGCTCCCAGCTGGGCTCCATGCCAATGAAGCCTCCGTCCGCCAGCTCAAAGGCGGCTGCCAGCGCCCAGGTGCGACAGGTGAACTCGCCCTTGACCTCGGTCTGGCGCACACAGGCCTCGATGGCGCTCATCCAGGTGCCCGAGCAGTCCTCGACGACGCCCAGCTTGAGGGCGCACAGCAGGTCCGGGGCGGTGGTGATGTTCTTGGACGACTCGACGGAGAGCGCCCACGCGTCGGCGTCGCGGTTGTATATCTGGTGGAAGACGGTGCCGGTCTTGTCGCTGGTGGCTATGAGGATTTCCCAATGGTACGGGGAGTCTCCGGGGGACGGGGTGGTTTTGCGGAGAAGCATGTACACTCCCTTTCCGTGGACTCTGATGCCGTTGTCGTAAGACATGCTGGACAGCAGTAACCGTCGTAGATGTGAAGTAGTGGTAGGTAGTGGTAGGTAGATGCTGGATGGATAATATGTAGGTAGATACGCGCGGGGGAACGAGTGTAGAGTAGAGGGCACGGCGTAGATCAGTTTCGTTGCATGCGAGACAAGAGCTTCGACGCAGGTTTAGGCAGCTGAGTCGAGTCGAGGGCGACGGTTGTCAGGGCGAGGAAGTCCGGCTCGCGGCGATCGAGATAGGGGGCGGACAGGCCAGGTATTTATCCAGCGGGCAGGCAGGCTACTAATACGTCTTTGATGCCTCCGGCCGTCGTTTGTCTCTAAGCGCCCGTACGCAGTCCGACCCCTCATGCATGCAGCCGTTGGTGACCAGGCTGCAGCACAGTCGGAGAGGTCGGAATAACCCCTGAGCGGGACAGCATTGGTCCTCTATACGGAGTACACTTATACAACGTATACAGTATATACATAGAAGAATGCAAACGAGTGCTGTTACTAGCTAACTTGCCTAAAGGTAGATACAACGGCCCGATGGGAGAGCGAGGAGCCGTACCGGCTGCGGCTACCCATGTATCCACCAGCTAGTTGAACCCGGATACAACGATAAGAGGGCGCAGTGGCGAGCGGCAGGCACCCAGGCGAGGGGCATCTGCAGTAGAGTCGTAGAGGGAGGATCTCTTGAGATTGAGACTGATCATTGCTATTTTACAAACGGGTTGGAAGCTGTGAAACGCCGTTCTTAGAAACACTAGATGTGCGTTCCCAGGTATCATCTCCTGAGCCTGGGTGTGACGATGCCTTGCTCCGGCGTCCCGTCAGACACGGTAGGATTGCCTTGAGTCGAGTGACTACTTTGCCCGTTAGCCCGTCGACATTAGGTTGTACGAGCCGAACCCACCCGTGGGATGATCCTTAACGGCACAGCTCGATAGCATGGGGATTCCTTTACATAGTAAAAGTGACCGTTATTTGACGTCAATCAGTTGCGTTCACTCACCAGTATCAGGCTGGTTGGCAACAACCTTGACAGGCCAGGCGAACAGATCTCTCCAGTGAGCCTGTCCATTTTCACCGACAGCTTCGATCAGAGCAAAAAGCACCGGCCGCGGCCACCCGTGCGTCCACCAACTGCCCGGATGCAGCACCAGCAGAGCACAGTAATGAGCCAGCAGGACTAGAGCAAGAGGCTTCTTCTCCAGCAGCTCCGACATGAACGGCCGCGGAACCATGTTCGGCCAAGCCAGAGCCCGTAGCCAGTCCGGCGGCGTCGACAGGACGCAGCACTTGTAACAGTGCCATAGCGAGTCGATTGCCGCAGCGTATGCATCCGATGGTACATGCAGCGTGGTAGAGGCCAACAGCACCCGGTCCAGAGAGGATCGTACCTCCACGGCTAGCGGAGAGGCAGGGTCGAGCGTTCCCGTGGCGAGCAAGCAGCGAGCCGGGCCCTGGCTGAACAGGGGCATACTTATATTCCAGAGGCCGACCAGATGGCGCATGACCAGCATCTTCTGCACGATCTCATCTACCCGCCGTGCAGCAGAGGTTGAAATTGAAATTGAAGTTGAAGTTGTGGTTGAGGTTGAGGTAGACACAGGTTCCGAGACAAAGTACGACGGGTGCAAGATGGCCAGCTCATAGAGGAGTAAGAGGGCGGAGCAAATGACGACAGCACTGCAGTTCTGGCTGGTGACCTGTTGACTGGCAACGCGGGCCCGGGCGGCCGTGATGACGTGGGACTGGTGTCTGGCTGCGAGGAGGGTGTATTTGTGCAGGAGATGCGGCTGGAGCGAGGCCAGGTGCATTGCAGCGAGGGAGAGGATGTTGTGCATGACAAACGGGTATATGTGAGCCAGCTGGGGCACGAGAGACTGCCATGTGTAGGCGCGGGCCTGGTCGAGCGGGTGGAAGAGGGTATGGCATGTTATGGAGGAGTAGTGGTGCAGGAGGAGCGAGTCCTGGTGCGTAAGATCTACATCGAGACTGAGGCTTTGGATGCTCGGGATATATGGGCTTGTTCGGTGAGTATTGTTGACCAGACGAGTCAAGGGGTGGAAGTCGAAGACTAGACTGCTGCTGGTCGGATGTGGAGGGACTCGCTGCAGTTCCAGGCCTGGCTGCATCTCCTGGTAGTCGCATTGTAGATTTCTCTTGACGCAGCCAGCGCATCTCGGAGGCTGCTCATCGCACTAGACATCAGCATAAGTTACCTATCCGTCCACTACTTATGAAGCAGGTAGAAGCAGAAGTCAAGGCACCTTGACGTGTCTCCTCTTGCACTGGCCGCAGCCATGTCTCGACTTGACGTGAAACCGCCGCAAGCCACTCATCGAGCCAGGTACGTAACCAGATAGCTACTCTGTGCCCGTCATAATAATTGATAAAGGCAAGGAGCAGCGATGCGGACGGCAGGACAAGGTTGTAGCTAGGCTTAACCTAAGTGCGGCCGCACAAGCTGTCGGGGGGTTTTTAAGTTGAGGCCGTCGATAGCTTGGACAGCCAGACAGGCCAGGGACGGGACGAGCAGCCGTGGATGGACGGGAAGGGGGAAGTGGAGGAAGACTAGGAGAGGGCGGCGGCTGAGGCCAGGCCGGCCGTTGTTGAGTATAGTAGTTAGTTAGCTGGTTATCTGGTTAGTGTGGTGGTTAGTCCGGAGTTCAAGAGCAAGTGTAGGGCAGGCGGAGGCCAGAGCCATGGAGCTGGGCTGGGAGGCCGGCAGCCCAGCCGGCCTTGCAACCGGACGAGGCTGAACAGTGCCTGACGTAGATATTCAGATGTCGATAGATGAAGATAGATGAAGATAAAGATAGATGAAGATGATAAAGTCGTTATTGAGGAGATGAGATGGCGTTTAGGATGGATCTATTGGTTGAGCGAGAGAATTCCCATTGGCCAGTAAATATCTCGTCCAGCCAATCGCGTGAATTCCTTCCCCGTCTCTTTAATTCCATCAACTCCATCGACTATCGAGACATCGAGACAACCAGATGACAACCACTATTACACTACGATTGAGAGAGAGAGAGAGAGAGAGAGACTCGTTCTCGTATGCGGGTTGGCCTTCATTCTCCCCCTTTCAGAGACGCCACCGCCATCCACATGGTTATACTTCTCGCACCGCGCGGGCCCCCAGGGCGACCCCCAAAGCAAAGCCAATAGACCCAGAGCCCAGACAAGATGGACAGAGTCGACTAGACAAGATGGACAGAGTCGACTACGCTTTCCACCACTCGCTACGGCGTCTGATGGCTCACACGGCCTGCGCTGCCGGGGCTGGGTCCTGCCGCAGCTTGCTTTTTCGCACGGTGCTGTCCGATCTAGACGGCAGGCCGATCGCCACTCTGCACTCCGGAGAATAAATATCTCCTGCCTCCCTTGATGTTGCTGGCGACGAGGTTGGAGATGTCGGTGCCAGGACGATATGTGATGCGACGAGAATGACCGAGATCGATGACTGGCCAAGGGTTTACTCCGGAAGCGGGCCTGGACACCTCGTCTGCGTACGCGCGAGACTTTCAGCGGGAGTCATGGACCCTGTACGGCGTGGGCATTGCCGTTATTTTCCTCAGGAGGTACGGAGTACTCTCTTATAGAAGAAAGTCCGCTTCTTTACATATAGTGCTGACGGGTGTTGTAGCCTAGCTAGGATCCGGCGGATGGGCGTGCGCAACCTGCAGCTGGACGACTACCTGATCCTCTGCGTCGTCGTCTTCTTTACGCTGTTGTGCGTCGCGCTCAACGAGATCATCCTCGCGGGAGGCTCGAACCTGGTGACTGCGGCCGACATCGCGCATCTGACGCCCGAGAGCAGGAAGCGTCGCACGCGGGGCGCCAAGTGGGTGTTTGTAGCCGAGCATGCGATGATTCTGACGACCTGGACGCTCAAGGCGTGCATGATCGTGCTGTACCGGCGCATCATGGAGGGACTGAGCCAGGAGCGTCTGGTGCTGTATCTGACGGTCTGGCTGGGACTAGGCTTCGTCGGCACCGAGCTGGCCCTGTTCCTGACCTGCCGGCCCCTGCACCTCTACTGGGCCATTCCGCCTCCAGTCGACCAGCGTAGGTCTATTCTCTTTCTACTTATCTACTTACAGTGCAGTGCTGACGAGGTCTAGCGCAATGCTCGTCGTACCAGGTGTACGGGATCGTGCAGGGCATCTTCGCGATCTCGTCCGACGTGCTGATGCTGGCCATCGCGATCCCGCTGTTCATGACGCTGCGGCTGCCGCGCAAGCAGAAGATGATCCTGCTGTTTGTCTTTGGGATGGGCATCTTTGTCGTGATTGCCGCCGTGCTGACCAAGGTGTACTGCCTGGTCCCCTGGCTGATCTCGTACGTGTACATGAACTGGTACCTGCGCGAGGCGACGGTGGGCATCCTGGTGACCTGTCTGCCGATGACCTGGTCGCTGCTGCGAGACTTCTTCCCCATGCTGGCCCGCTGGATGTCCTCGACCGTGTCTTCGGGCTCCAGGGGGCCGTCGCACTCTCATCCTCGCGGCCTTCCTCACTCGCAGACCCAGCTGCACGCCCAGACGCCCTCGCCGTCACAGCCACCGTCCCAGTCGCTGTCGCAGTCCTCGAGCTCCTCGTGGTGGCCGCCCTTTTGCCGGCACCAGGACGCCAGGGAGGGCGACAACAGCCTCGGCCTCGACCTGGAGCGCTGGCAGTCTGGTCTCCCTCGCCTGCCGACCATCGACAAGCCGTGACTCCTTGCCTCTTTATATCTGTATCTTGAATCTTTGTCTGTTCTTATACCCTTATGTACATAGCTAGCCACGAGTAACGATCTTATCTTCTTCCTCTTCTTCTTCTTCTCCTCGCTGTCTGCCGTCCGGCCGAAGCCTTGTCCTTTTTTGCCTCTTTTTCTCGACTTACCTCGGCCCAACAAAACGGTTTCCCAACAAATTCGGCTTGTGGAGAAGATGAAGTTGAAGAGAAGAAGAAAAGAAGAAAAGAAGTTGATAAAAGAAGAGACGTTGAAGAGTCGAAGGATGATGAAGTGAGGAAGAGAAGAAGAAAAGTCGCTGAGTTGAGTCCTCGCCGGCCACAAGACCAAATACCCAAAACAGACAAAGAGACAGCAAGACAGGAAGACTTCTCTCTCTCTCTCTCTCTCTAAGTCTTTAAGTCTTCTCTAAGTCTTCTCTAAGTCTTCTTTCTTTAAGTCATCGCTGAAGTCATCTTCTTCTCTTACAAGTCGCGCCTTGCTTGCTTCTGCTTCGACTTCCTGCTGGCTTCTCTTACTAACCGTCGCCTCTCGCCTCTTCCTCTCTTACTCTCTTCTTCTACTCTTACTCTTACTCTTACTCTTCTCTCTCTCCTCTGAGTGTTGAGTCTTCGTCTTCGTCTTCATCTTCATCTTCCTTCGCTGTGTTTGCTGTCTTCGCTGTGTTCACTGCTGGATCTACTTGTCTGCACCATGACAGTCGACTTCCGCCCTCCGCCCTCCGCCCTCTTCGCCTTTCCGCCAGACTCCCGCCCCGCCGTCCTCCCGCCCGCCCAGCAGTCCTCCCTCTCCTGGCATCGCCCCTTCAACATCCCTCCCGCAGTCTACTCGGCTCTCCTCCACCCGGCCGTCCCCATCGCCATCGCCGCGACTTACGCCCTCACCGTCTCG